>NW_026900799.1:0-2268 GCF_033783945.1 Neopsephotus bourkii | reverse complement strand
GTTGAGGGCTGCCTTGGTTGCAGCGACCACGAGATGGTAGAATTCAGGATCTTGTGTGGTAGGGTCAGTAGAATAGCAAGTAGAATCGCAACCCTGGACTTTAGCAGGGCAAACTTTGGCCTCTTCAAGCGATTGCTAGGGGAAATCCAGTGGGCTAGGCTGCTTGAAGGGAAAGGGGCCCAAGATAGTTGGTTGACGTTCAAGGACTGCTTTTTCCGAGCTCAAGATCGGAGCATCCCGACACGTAGGAAGTCAAGGAAGAGGGTCAGGAGACCTGCGTGGCTAAATAGGGAATTGCTCGGTATGCTCAAGTGGAAGAGGAGAGTTTACAGGTCATGGAAAGAAGGGCTGGCCACTTGGGAAGAATATAAGGCTGCTGCTAGAGGATGTAGGAAAGCTGCTAGGATGGCTAAGGCCTCCTTGGAATTAAAGCTGGCGAGAGGGGTCAAGGACAGCAGAAAGAGCTTTTTCAAATACATGGCAGGTAAAACTAACACCAGAGGCAATGTAGGCCCGCTGATGAACGGGACGGGTGCCCTGGTGACAGAAGATACAGAGATGGCAGAGTTACTGAATGACTTCTTTGTCTCTGTCTACTCTGCTGGAGGCAGTCCTGAAGAGCCCTGTACCGCTGAGACCTCGGATGAAGATAGGTCAACGGAGCGGTCTGCCTTAGTCGATGAGGAATGGGTTAAAGACCAGTTGAGCAATCTGGATATCCATAAATCCATGGGTCCAGATGGGATGCACCCGCGGGTGCTGAGGGAACTGGCTGAGGTCATTGCTAGACCGCTCTCCATCATCTTTACCAAGTCTTGGGAAACGGGAGAGGTGCCTGAGGACTGGAGGAAAGCAAATGTCACTCCTGTCTTCAAAAAGGGCAAGAAGGAGGACCCGGGTAACTATAGACCGGTTAGCCTCACCTCCATTCCTGGGAAAGTGATGGAACACCTTATCCTTGGTGCCATCTTAAGGCATATCAAGGATAAGAGGGTTATGAGGGGCAGTCAACATGGCTTCACCAAGGGGAAGTCGTGCTTGACCAATCTCGTAGCCTTTTATGAGGAAATAACACGGTGGATGGATGATGGTAGAGCGGTGGATGTGGTCTACCTCGACTTCAGCAAAGCGTTTGACACGGTCTCCCACAGCATCCTTGCGGCTAAATTGAGGAAGTGTGGTCTGGATGATCGGGTAGTGAGGTGGACTGTGAACTGGCTGAAGGAGAGAAGCCAGAGAGTTGTAGTCTATGGGGCGGAGTCTAGTTGGAGGCCTGTATCTAGTGGAGTGCCTCAAGGGTCGGTACTGGGACCAGTATTATTTAATATATTCATCAACGATTTAGATGAGGGAATTGAGTGTACTATCAGCAAGTTTGCTGATGACACTAAGCTGGGAGGGGTGGCCGACACGCCAGAAGGCTGTGCTGCCATCCAGAGGGACCTGGACAGGCTGGAGAGTTGGGCGGGGAATAACTTGATGAAATATAACAAGGGAAAGTGTAGAGTCCTGCATCTGGGCAGGAACAATCCCAGGTTCCAGTATAGGCTGGGGAACGACCTGTTAGAGAGCAGTGTAGGGGAGAGGGACCTGGGGGTCCTGGTGGACGACAGGGTGACCATGAGCCGACACTGTGCCCTTGTGGCCAAGAAGGCCAATGGCATCCTGGGTTGTATTAGAAGGGGGGTGGTTAGTAGGTCGAGAGAGGTCCTCCTTCCCCTCTACTCTGCCCTGGTGAGACCTCATCTGGAATATTGTGTCCAGTTCTGGGCCCCTCAGTTTAAAAAGGACAGGGACCTGCTGGAGAGAGTCCAGCGCAGGGCAACTAAGATGATTAAGGGAGTGGAGCATCTCCCTTATGAGGAAAGACTGAGGGAGCTGGGTCTCTATAGTTTGGAGAAGAGGAGATTAAGGGGTGACCTTATTAGTGTATATAAATATATAAAGGGGGAGTGTCACGAGGATGGAGCCAGGCTCTTCTCAGTGGCAAACAATGAAAGGACAAGGGGTAATGGGTACAAATTGGAGCACAAGAGGTTCCACGTAAACCTGAGAAGAAACTTCTTCTCAGTGAGGGTGACGGAACACTGGAACAGGCTGCCCAGGGAGGTTGTGGAATCTCCTTCTTTGGAGACATTCAAAACCCGCCTGGACACGTTCCTGTGTAACCTTATCTAGGTGTTCCTGCTCCGGCAGGGGGATTGGACTAGATGATCTTTTGAGGTCCCTTCCAATCTCTAACATACTGTGATACTGTGATACTGTGAT
>NW_026900798.1:0-221534 GCF_033783945.1 Neopsephotus bourkii | reverse complement strand
TAAGGTAGCAGGTCTGTCCTGCTTCCCAAACCTTGGGATGCAGCGAAAACCCAGACTCACCTGATGCACCCTCAGAGTCGCTAGCAGCCGCTCTATCGGTCGGTGAGCTCCCTGCTTGCAAGCCCTACCTGCCAAGGGGAACTTGGCTGTGCGCCAGACGTCTCTGCGCGCCTTACCAGCAGCCCCGGGCCACGCGTACACCTTACAGGCCCCCTAAATTACCTAAATTCCAAGCACACCGTTTCTCCGCAGCCGGCACAGGTTGTTGTCTGTCCCTGCAGTGAGAGGACGAGAAGAGGAGCTCCTCCAGGCAAGCGGCCTGGCGCGCCTAGGATGTCCGCTCCTCAGCCGATCCTGCAGCTGAACAGAGGTCTCCTGTCTGGCTCGCCAAATTGATGCGCGGATTGACTCCACAGCTCGTTAAAGTTGTAAAGTAGGTATGATTTTTATTCAGCGCTGAGACTCACGGGGATAATTCCTCAAAGTCATGCGTGCCCCAGTGTTGTTTCCCTCTACATTTATAAGGTTGCACCATACGCCTATTCGTATTCATGTCCTATCCCCGCTTCGTATTACAGTGAGCTAGAAGGTCCTTTGCACCTGTGCAGTGCCCCCTCTGGTCATGGGCAGGGGTCTCAAGATGAAGTAAATGAGTCTTCCTCTTCTTGAACTTTTCACCTTTTAGTCTTCAGGTATGGCCTTAGGGTTTGGTCCCAGCCATCAACCATCTGCTTCTCCCCCTTAACAGTAGATTCAGGGGTCTGCTTTTCCCTATCAGTAGGTGCTTATCAGTAGAATCAGGTGTCTGCTTTTCCTTGTCAATAGAACTAAGTGTCTGCTTTTCCTTGTCAATAGAACCAGGTGTCTGTTTTTCCTTATCAATAGCTAGTGCTTTTGTTCTGCTTAGTAGGCTTGATAGGTACAGACAATACCTTTGCTTAAGCAATCGAATTCCTCCAACCCCCCTGTGGAACCCCCCTCTACAACCCCCCCTGTACATTGGTCAACCCTCTGCATCAGTCCTAAGAATCTCACTTATTTAATATCCAAAATATAAACGTCATTCTCTGAAATAAGAGAATGTAGCACTGGATCCGTATTTTAAATATTAAGACAAAAGTAAAAGCCATCTCAAATTTGGAGTTTTCTGAGCAGATTTTCTGGAATCCAGCAACCCAGTACTTTAGAAACTGCCCTGAAGCTCTTGATGGTGAGCTGGTTTTGGAAAGTTTCAACTTACAACAGCAAACTTTTTTTTTTTTAAGTAAGTTCTGTATTTTTAATAGTCATGTTATCTTTCTCCCTATTTGATCATACTGACAGTCACTTTCCTCTCTCGCTTTACTTAGACATAAAAATATACTGGCATACAAATACGCAATTTTTCCAGTTCAAAACATGATCTTTGTTAATGTTAGTGCCCTGTATGCTATTAACAACATGATCAGTTTTCTTAGAAACACCTGGGTATTAAATGGAACTCTAACACTGTTCTGAGAAACACTGTATCCTAAAGGAGATAACTCGATGCTTTTGTTGGGCTGAGAGCACTTGCCTTTCCTGAGAGCTCCTACCATATCCTTGCAAACACAGGCAGCATAAAAGTGGATGTATTCAACATGATTCATATCCACTTATTTCTATTTCGTCCTCTCTCTGTAGGCAGAAGACATTTTCCTCATATGCATCAAAATATCTGGAGTTTATACCTAGTGCTATAACGAACGGTGGTCTCAGTGCCTTATATTAGGCTTATAGTACTTTCTGAATATGCCAATCCTTCTCATTTATTTCAGTTTTACAGATAGTGGAAGCTTTCTCCTACCATGATACTAGGCAGGTAGACTCACCACTAGTCTCCCTTTCACTTGACTGCTTGCAAGATGTCCTGAAAACATGCCTTACTACGTCTGATCACCCTCCCCTTGATTGTATACTCCTCATACCCCTACTTAATATGTATCCTTCAACTGCCAAAATCAGTTGTACCCTAGTAAGTGCCCTTTTACTCTAACAGCATTAGAAATAACAGCAGGGCTTTTTTTCAGTTTATCCATACACTTTCAACACACAAATTCTTTCTGCATCCTAATTTCAGATGCTTTTAGTATTTAACCTCCTGTAGACTTCCAAGCGCCAGCATAATGATTACCAACAACATGTTAACTTGTGCACCAGTGTAAAACTAAACATCAAATACATATGTGGTATCCATTGATCTTTTGGAAAAGATCAGAGATACATGCTGTGGTGGTGTCTGCAATCTCTCCCACGAACACTTGATTGCATGGTTTTACATATTCTCATCTGCTAGGGATCTCCTGGCTCGTGCCAAGCTGTCACACTGCACAGTGTTCCTCACTTTACTTTCATCTGACTCTGGCTGAGTAACAGATTCATTTTTGTTTCAGGTCTCAGCTTGTAGAAATTACTACAGATCTGAAGTATTGCATCTTATGTAGACTCCACCCCAAATGGGATAACTTCCACTGATTTCCAAACACTTCATCAAAAGGTAGATTTTCTTGATGAACTCTAAGGCTTCAAATAAAGATCTTTGTCCCTTTTGTACCTGTATTTTGCACGTCTTCCTCAAAAACGTTTCCAGTAGAATTTCACAGGCTTCCTCCACCATGGTTAAGAAGTAAGGCTTAGGCACCTGGAAGTTTATCTGCATTTTTCCAGCTGTATTTCCTTGTGTAACAAAATAATGTACCCTCCTGCAAACATAGGTCTCTTGGTACACTAGAGGTGCAACATTATTCCCACAATATTCCTCTGTGAAAGCTGCTGAACATCTCAAATTCTCAGAAATAAGACTACCTTACTTTCATTTGCTAATGACAGATGCAAATGGAGAATGGAACATGCTGAAATTAATCTACTTTGTATTTTCAGTGTTCATGGAGCTTCCTAGTGCTCTGTGACACCAATTTGCTCAGGTCCCACTTTTACTTCTGCTGAATAGATTGTGTTTCCGTAGCCTCCTCTCCTGTCTTCTTGCCTCCCCAATGCTAATCACCAGCCTAGAAAACTAAACCATTTAGATGTATTGTTCCTGAAGTCACACTGCAGACAGTTCTTTGCTCTCTATATGGGTTGAAAGACCTTGTCCTTTTACCCTGTTCCTTGTGGTCAGGAAGCAGAGGCTTACGCCAGAATAGCCTGACTGATGACAATGGAAATTCTGTGTCACCACGGATAAGTCTGCTGTAGCAGAGGAACCAAGACAAGCTCTTTGGGTGCTCTGGTGACTTGCAGAGACCACAGGCAGCAAAAGCTTTTGTCACGTAATTCCAGGGCTGCCCAAGCTGAAGCCAGCCTGCTACTCATGCAGCCTTTGCCCTTTTTGCTTCTTCTCATGGAGGGCAAGCTATTTCACTGAAATAGCCACATTCCTTGCCATACAAACAGAAAACAAGCCTGAGTTTATCCAATCACCTACTGACACTGAGGACCAAAAAAATCCTCTTTTCACTACAGGTACAACTTACTTATGGCTGCAAGTTACTCCTGGGGAGATTCCCACTGAACACAGGAGGAAAATTTCCCACAGTGAGAGCAACCAGACACTGAGATAATCTCCCCAGGGAAGTGGTGGGTTCCCCAACATTGGACACTTAAGATTTGGATGGACAGAGCGCTGGGCCACCCATTCTGGTCATCTTTTGCTAAGGAGAATTGGACCTTGGGGTCCTTTCAGCCTGGAATTCTAGTATTGTAGGATTCACCACTCTTTCTTCTTCACTTCCCAGCTAAGGGACTAGAAAATTAACACAGCCAAAAAAAAAAAAAAAAAAAAGTGAACAGTTTTCTGCTCACTGACTGCAGTGAATCAGCCCAGTAAGGGCTAGAGAAGCCACAAAAGAGCAGGAAGAAGCAGGGGTACTCATTTGAGCATTCCTGGACTGATAGCACAGCTTTGCCAGCACCATCAATTCCTCTTGCTGGCTAGAATCTCAAACTTGGCATTTTATGAAACCACAGTATTCTCAGGTAAACTCTGTGTAGTATACATACTATTCAACTTATAACTATAAAATAAGCTAAACAACAGCTTAAAAACTGTGACAAAACGTATTTGGAAGTGTAAGCTGAGACTTTCATAAAAACACATGAGTTTGCACCTCTTTTCTGGTAACACCTCTGATAACCTTGGTTTTCCCTGCTGCTTTCAATGGGATAGTAATGGGGTTTTACATGCTGTATTTTTCCCTAGCATACAGTTTGCTACGGTTAAAGAGTTTAATGCAAAGCATCCTACTCTGGCAGTAAGCAGAGCTAGCTCCATAAAGAGAGTAAACAGCGGAGAGGAAAGCACAGGCGCAGTCCTTAGCAAACTTTAAAGGACTTTTGACAAGGGCCTGTAGGGACAGGACAAGCGAGAATGGCTTTAACCTGACAGAGGGGAGACTGAGATGAGCTCTTCCCTGTGAGGATGGTGAGGCCCTGGCACAGGTTGCCCAGAGAAGCTGTGGCTGCCCCATCCCTGGCAGTTTTCAAGGCCAGGTTGAACAGGGCTTGGAGCAACCTGGTTTGATGGAAGGTGCCCCTGCCCATGGCAGGGGGTTGGAACTGGATGAGCTTTAAGGTCCCTTCTAACCCAAACCAGTCTGGGATTCTATGATTCTGTGACACAAAGATAATCACTCTCATAATCTCTGCCCAGCTAATCTCTGGAGTGAGTTAGCTTGCTGCTGGAAACTTCATCCTGAATACACACTGGAGAAAGGTTTCCCAAAAAGCTAAGGGCTGAATCCACTTCAGATCTGTCTCACACTTAGCAGAGACAAACTGAAACAGAGAAAAGGATGGACTATACCTGAAATGAACTAAATCAATAATTTACCATTGACAAAAAAATGACTGGGAAAGGGTATGAAGAGCCACCTCTCCCATGACTAGAAGAGAATGGTATTTCTGCCATATTAATTTAGTATTATGTGAAATGTATCTGCAAAAGCTTCCCTCCTTTAAAGATCAGAAACAGACCTCACAGGAAAGAGCATACATACACATAAATCTGTACTAAATGCAAGATTTGCATCAGCAGCTGGTTGCACTAAAACAAAAAATAAATAAAACTGTCTGTTTAAATACAGAAATTAATTTTCATTAGGAATACAATTTTTTCACTCCCAACCTGACTCAAAATGAGATTTTACTCTAAATCTTTAAATCAAGTTACAATACCCTACTTTTATCTTCCAAAATACCAATGCTCAACTTGGTCAAAAACATATTAATTAGTTTTTTAAATTTCCTTTTATTGGCATGTTAAAAGAAGACAGCTTGTCAGCACAGCACCAGGCATTCACAGCTCTTGATTTCACTGTCACCTCAAAAAGCCAACCCTGCTTCATCCCTCCCTCTGCAGGGTTTTACTAGAAGGTTGGAGTCAAGTCCTGGAATTACATTTAGCATTAAATACGTTTATAAATCTGTATTAAGTAAATTAAACGTTTAATATGCATTTTAACAAAGGATCATTTTGGTTATGGATTTTAGTGCAGCAGTTAGACAAAACACTGTCTTTAACACTTTCTACTGGTGTGCTTACTGACATATGTAATAAGCACTCTTCATGCCTGTAACCTATTTAATAACAGACATAAATTATTTATTATCCCTCTTTAAGGAATTTATAAATGTAGCCTCAGTATAAAGCACAACTTGACTGCCCTTTACTTCACCAATAAGTATTTTAACTGCTGCATTGTCAACCCTACTTAGAATGAACTCAACAGTAATATACATTATGTGTATATAAACACAAAGAGTCTATTATTCATCTCAAAATTCAGTCATGCACAGCAGACTTCCCAAAAATGTATGCGAGTTGGTTACACTGCCACTCTAAGTGGAACTAGAATCACGTTAAGGTACAATAAAGAAGCTTTTTATACCTCTGTCATTCAACCGCTGTGTAAATTTAGTTTTTCACCTAACTACCCATTTTTTGTGAGCACAGGAGGTGCTACCCAGGCAGGCTGAACTGATACCCCATCACCAATAAACCCAAGGCAAACTTTAACACCAAAGTCCAAGCAATAGCTCATCCACATGCTAAATCTTCCTGAAAACCCCACTCCCCTGTATATGCTGTTTCAGGTAGGCAGCTAAGACGCCCATTTTTACAACTCACATACATCTCCACTGTCCCCACACCAGACCATGACCAGCTTTTGTTTTTCTCCATGCTATTCAAGAAGTCTTTTCTTGCTTCTCTGGGTAACTTGCCGTTGACACTAATAATCTCCAGAGCCAGCAGCTCAGCACCAGGGTGCTCCCACACAGATAACGGTGGATGCTGAAAAGCCTGCAGGACCACTCTCCGACTCTGATAAGGTTGAAGAGCATTAGAAGTACTCTTCTAAATGAGATCATCTCAGCTGAGGCTGCCTAGGATCTGTTGCATGCTCAATAGGGAGTGAAAATTTTAGGAAAAGTGTATGTTTTGCCACTCATTTTAAATACAGATTTTGGAAATAGTGCTGTGTGTTAAATGAGTGTTAATCTTCACTTTTAGAGTAGCTGACATTCTATATAATTTTAGTATTAAAATCAGGTATGAGTTTTAGCATGTATAAGGCTTTCTGTGACTCCTCCTGGCATTGCACTGCCTTGCTTTTACTATAAATGTTGCTCTTCTCACGTAAGAACTGCACTGAATTTAAAGCAAATACTTACAGCACAGCAGAATGCAAGAGACGTTCCTAAGGGCAAGACACAAGGAGCAACACTTTCCTAAGTTTTCCAGTCTGTTGTTTGCACCTCCCTTCCCTGGGATTTTCCTCCAACTCAGTAAGTGAGTAATAAACCCCAGCTTTCCAACAGTGTTTAAACTCATGTCATCTTTTTGATTAAGTTCAGCATTTTCCTTCTAAAAGACATCCTTTTCAAACACCGCTAGGAGATCAAATACAGCCTAAGCAAATTGATGGCACATGAAACCCAAGTATCTGTGGCACTACAGACACCACTTGTGTTGCCCACCTTTGAATGCATGTTCTGTAGGAGAACAACAACCAACTGTGAGTAAGAACACATTAAAACACCAAACAACCCAGATATGAGGAAGAACACAGCATGGCCTCTTAACTCCTTGTTCCCAGCACTCTGTATTCATTTGGGAAAGAGGCATTGCACCAGGGAAAAATCAAATACAAAAACAAAGGCTCACAGTGTAAAATTAATTCATGCAGCTCAAAATTATTCATCTATTTTAAGTCAATGAGAAAACATAAATCAAAGCTGCTCTTTGTACATTTGAAAAATGCCTGTCTTATATAATAAAGTGTTCTTTTCAGACCTTAATTATGCCTTCTATGTGCCATCTCAACACAAAAGCACAAACAGAAAAAAAATTAGTTCTTGCCCATGTGAAGTTCACGGGAAGTTGACAAAGGAACTGCTACATAATTTGGGTAAAAGAGAAAAGAAGTCTGACGTTCATAATAGAGACTAACTACTGCTTTGTAAGATAGGTGAGGAAAAAGGAAAACAGAGCAAACATATGAGACAATACCCATGTACCAGGTAAAGGAAAATGTAAGGAAAGTATTGACACTCAGAAAACACAGGATGACAAACATCTGTGTAGTATCTGACAGCCTTGGGCCAAGACAACCTAAGCTGGGTGCTGTAGGTACTGGGTGGGAGTTTGAAGACCAGTTATTGTGGTTACAGCATCAGGAAGAACACAGCAGTAACATGATGACAACGCTGTGGTGCAAGGAACTTCATGATCAACACCTACCAACATCTTGTCTCCTTCTACAGAGGCAAATCCAGCAGATGTAGGTATGCAGAGCACACTGGTGTATCCACGGACAATCATACCCTTACAGGTGAAGTAGTCTTTCTATTGCTTGGTCAACAAGCCAGTTCCCTGTGGAATTTGGAGGCATTAAAGAGGTCTTCAGCACCCTTCAGGGTAATGAATACAACTTCACAGCACTCATTTATGTAGCAGTCTAAACCTTAGAAGAGCAGTCGCTGGAGATATGCAGTACTGATTAGCTTTGAAAATGTCCTTACACTATAATACAACACTCATGTATCAGGAAAAAGATGCATATATGGAAATAATAACTAACAAGTAAACCTAAGATAAAGATCTGTCAAGTCCAGCATGAAACTCAACCCCAGCAAGATCAGCATAGTTAGAAGCTGCTTGTTATTTTGTAATGTGTTCCCTTCACAGTGATTGTGACCTAAATAATGTCCTTGCTTTTTAGAAGATGTCTACATTACACTTCCTCGTTGCTCTGACTCTCCAAAAGAGCTCAAGCCTTGCTGTCATCAACACAGTAAAAGGTAGAGGGACTGCAACCTAAACTCCAGTGCCCCAAATAAAGTAATAGAGGCCCAACACCTAAAACGATAGGCCCTTGAAAACAGTGTTCAGGGACAGCATGAGGCAGGTTAAGTCTGTAACTGCATCCATTGAGAAACTGCAACAGATGGAGAGATGCACTTGGGAACACATCTCTACAGCCTTTTCTGTCAGATTGTGCAGTCTCTCTTCATCCCTAGAAATATGGAAATGGAGGAAAAGGGGAATAGCTGGAAATTTGCAAGTCTTGCTAGGATTTAAGTAAAAAAAGTCTGTGGCCCTGTGGAGTGTACATTTGTAAAACATTTTTAATGGGAATCCTGCAATTTCCCTAACTCACCCTGCAATAACCACAGAACAGAAAGATAACTCTTAATAAAAGATTTTTCTTCCAAAGTAGCTTGTTACTGGCATCAGCTATTAGACTGGATTTAAGCCCCATGGGAGTTCTGGGACTTGATGGTGAGTGAAGTCTGACTGGGCCCCTTTTCACCTTCTGAGCGTTCTACTACCCAGACCTCCTAACAATCACCAAAAAAAGAACAAAAACACCCTGTTTTACCAAGCAGATCTGTTATGTCCAAGAAAGCAAAGAAAGGATCTCCTCACAAAGCCCATACCACAAAACCCCCATCTCCATACACAGTCAGTAAAGACACTGCTGGTGCACAGAAAGATAATCCTGGCTCTTATCAGCAGGATCACATGTTGCACTGTAGTTTTGGAGGAGTACAATTTGTCCCCATGCTAACTGGTGCACGGTACAGCCTACCTGCTCTTCTAGAGGTACAAGAGACTGCTTTGGCTCCCTGGAAAGCAGATCCTAAAAATGAGTGATTCCTACCCATATTCCTAAAAGGCAATCCTAGGACAGCACCCTGCGTCTTGGGAGTGGCTGCCTGCAGTGGAACACAATGCATACAGGCATACCAGACTGCATCCCCCCAGTCCAAGTGGTCATGTTCCATTTACCCTTACACCTGCTCAACTTCAAGGCATTAAGACCACATTCCCCAACTCCCCAAAACAGGGCAACTCACAGGCCAGCCTGGCTTAATTTCCCTTCTGGACCTGCCATGGACAACAGGGACGTGCTCCTTCACGAGCACTGGGTGTAGGGCCCCTTTTTGTAGCAGAAAGGGATTTCTGTGTTTAACATTCACACAAAGCACATTCAATACCTTCTGGTGGTTTTGCTGTATTTTGCTCCAATTTTTATCATAGAATCATTTGGGTTGGAAGGGGCCTTAAAGCTCATCCAGTTCCACGCCCTGCCATGGGCAGGGACACCTTCCACTGAACCAGTGGATCCAGGCTCCCTCCAGCCTGGCCTTGAACACTGCCAATGATGGGGCAGCCACAGCTTCTCTGGGCAACCTGTGCCAGGGCCTCAGCACACTCATAGGGAAGAACTTCTGCTTAAGAGCTTAAAGCCATTCCTCCTTGTCCTGTCCCTACAGGCCCTTGTCCAGAGTTCCTCTCCAGCTTTCTTGTCACCCCTTCAGGCGTTGGCAGCTGCTCTGAGATCTCCCCTTAAGAAGCCTTCTCTTCTCCAGGCTGAACCAGCCCAGCTCTCTCAGCCTGTCTCCAGAGCAGAGCTGCTCCAGCCCTCACAGCATCCCTGGCCTCCTCTGGACTCTCTCCAACAACTCCACGTCCCTCCTGTGTTGTAGCCCCAGAGCTGGATGCAGGACTGCAGGGCGGTTTCCCCAGAGTGCAGCAGAGGGGGAGAACCTCCTCCCTCAACCTGCTGCTCATGCTCTGGGGATCCAGCCCAGCACACTGTGTGGCTCTGGGCTCAAGAGCACACTGAAGCTGGGTCATGAGGAGCTTCTCATCACACAGCACCCCCAAGTCTTTCTCCCTGGGGTTGCTCCATCCAGTCTCCACCCAGCCTGTGTTTGTGCTTGGGATATCTTTCATGCACCTCATTGTCAAATAGTACCAAAGCCAGAGGACCTGCTCCTCACACCACATCCATACATCTTTCTGCCCCACACTGCTGCAGGTGGCTTCACGTTTGCACTCTGGCAGCCCTGGGTTTCATCCCTGTTTCCATGCTTCCTTATCCCCCATTACAGGTTTTAGACAAGCTGGACATTTTCTTACAACTACTCAAGAACAGGTTTAGTCAGCACAGCAGCTGCAATAATCCCCAGGAAACCAAACCTTACTCTTCATATATTTAATTTTCAACACAACAACAAAAAACAAAACTCAGAATCACTGTAATCTTTTCATTTCATTGGGAGGACCACTTATTAAAAGAGAGAAAACTGTTTTCTCAGGACCTCTCTCTATTTTAGTAATCTTCCCTACTGACTTCTAGAAAAATAAGCAACTGTTTGTGAAAATCTCACATCAAATTCAAGAGGCAGGCAACGTCTGCCACTCTTTTAAGAGTCCAATCATACCTCTACAATGACAATTTCATTAAATCATTCAAATATTAGAGTATTTTCATTTTATCTGGAAGCAAAACGCAAGAGGTAACCATGAGTTTATATTAAACAATAGACAACATTACTGAAGTAATATAAGGGAATGCAAGAGGTAAAAGTTATCTAGAGCCTGAAATTTCTCATCATTTACTTCAGACCAGGATAACCTTTCCTGGTGTTTGGAAACTTCTAAGGGTTTGGTTGGGTTCTCTTTTTCACTCAAAGCCTGCGAAAGAACTGTCTTTAAAACAGTAAAAAAAAAAAAAAAATATATATATACATATATATATATATATATATATAACCACTTCTCATTTCAAGATGTGTCTTTTCCCCAAAAAATGTTGAAGAAGTATGACGTTTTTGTTTCAGAAAGTTACTAATCTCTGTTAGGAAGCCTGATGTATCTGTTTTGTTCACATTTTCGGTGTTTAATACACAGCATCAATGCACAGATGACTTGTAAAACTTAGGTGGGTTTGAACATAAAAGTAGATAATAACATGCTGAAGTGGTATCACCACCCTCAACCTAACATACAAAACCACCAAAACAAACCACCACACCAAACCAAACAAACCAAAAACTAAAAATCCCGTAACTGAATTTTCAAACTAGTTTTTGTCATTTCAATCTCAAACTTTAGCATTCAGTACACTGCCCTAAACAGAAATAGGTTCCCCTAATCTTCTGTCCCAGGTATTTGTTTAATTCGAAGAACAACTCTGCAGGGCCAACTAGCAGTTCTTTAGGCTATTGCTTTTCTCTTTCACATGCATTCTCTCACATTTGCAGATAAGAAGGGAAGAATAGCCCCCCTAAGGTGCTTTTTACACTTCGTTAAGGGTGAACAATGCACAGAAAGAAGTGCACACAAACATGAGGACTAACAATTCCAGCCCAGTAAGGTGGAACTGAAGATTAGTAGGAGGCACGTGGCAAGGACTGGTTTTACAAAGCATTCAAACTCCCCCAGAGCTCAGTTCACCTTGACCTGCTTGGTACCAGGATGGGTGATAATCTCCCATTTATTCTACAGGGGCTGATGGATGAGACTGGTGCTTGAATGTGACCCTTCATTTTACTTAAATGCATTCACATAGAGACAAAACCAGATCTATTTTATCTATGCAAAAACTCTGCTGTTTTTCCTGGTGGCCAAGTTGCTATAGCGCTCTTTTTTGTTGTGCAGGAAAGCAAAGCTTCATTCCTGCTCTAGTTATTTCACTCCCCAGGGCTGCCATGAGCACAACAAATGAAATCACATGGATGGTGATCTTGTCAGATCTCATAAGCAAAAAAGAAAGAGTTGGCCTGGCCATTATTAGAACAGGGGATTTCAAATACAAGCTTGAAACAAAGACTATGAAACTATTTGTACCCTGAGCTGAAGTCATTCAGTGCAGCTTCTCTCTAACAATCTTACTTTCCTCCAAGTACTTCACTGTGTTGACCTCGTGTTCAACAAGGACCATTGGTAAAACAAGTTGTACAAATGGCAAAAATTATGAGTCAGCTTCTCAGTTTGTTTAGGGTCCCTGCAACTCACACAACAGTTTAAAACAAGTTGTACAGGAAATTCAGCCAGCAAAATAAAAATTAGAAAAACCCGAACAAACACTTTACTAGGAGTGGATTTACAAAGAAAAAAAAGTCAAGAAACTTCCAGGATGCAAACAGTGTGATTGTATTAGCCTGTGACATAGCAATTAAAAGTAATGAAGTTTCGACTGTTCTAAGTGTTAAGAAGATGAAAATTAGCATTTAACTAACCTGGCAGTCCATCTGAAAAACCTAACATAAACCAGACAACATACTTGGGGTGGCAGTGCTCCTCCACAGATTCTCAACATCGTGAGTCACCTTGGAGCAGAGACTGACAGTGCAAAACAACAGCAACTTACCTAAAATTACAGCATAGACTGTCTGTACGAAAAAGCACAAAAATCAGTTGATATTTACTGGTACAACACAGAACCTCTTCTTTAAAAGGTCCCAAAACTTACAGGTTGAGAAGGAGAGGTTTACAAAACATTACACTTACCAAGAAAAATATCTCTACAGTCCACAAAAGAAACCCTGGTGCACATGTATTAAATTGCAACCACACAGAGATTTATGTCTGAGGAGGGAGTGGTGACTGCCCAATAACAGGAAGGACCAGAGAAGTTAGGATTAAACAAATATTAAAAACAAAACAGACAAATAAAAAAAAAAACCCAAACCACCACTATTTTATACGGCAGATTTAAACTTTAAGCTTTGCAGATGACTACCGGAAGGCTCCAGGTCGCTAAAGGAATAGTTGGGTGGTGAAGAGTTGCTCTAATGGGTGTGTAGAGCTGCTGTTTTCTTGCCAACACATACTTGTATTCAGCTGATCCCGATTAATAGGCACATCCTGGTGGTTACTGGCAGCACTCAAGCAGCTCTAACTTGTGGCACAGACCGGATTGGCAGCCAGAGGACACAAGACAAAGACTCTGCATAGATGGCACGAAGTCATCCCCCCACTCCGCAGAACTGGATCAGATAGCTAAGTGCACAGGAGTAGCGCAATGTAATACATTGCCATATAGAAATACACATCTTGGGAGGGGGGGATCATTAGAAAAAGGTAGTGTGGACAATTTATAACCAACATTAAATGCCATTTAATTCTCATTTTAAACTGAGAATAATTTCTACCACCTGCCCCTTTCACTCGCACCTCCCCAGTTCTACAGAAACACCTCAGGAGTATTTGCTGGAATCACAGCAGTACAGACTCATGGAATGGGGTGGGTTGGAAGGGACCTTTGTCTTAAAGCTCATCTAGTTGCAATCCACCTGCACAGGCAGGGACACTTTCCACTACACCAGGTTGCTCAAAGCCCCATTCAAATCTATGTATAACCAGTACATTCTACAATGACAATATTCTCTAAGAAATTTGGAGGAATCATTTGCCTAAAGAAGTGTTTCAGTGACCTAAACAGAATTACTATTAAGACAAATTATTGTTTTCAATACACAGAAACAGCCCTGCCAAAAAAACAAGAATATAACTTTTAATCTTTAGTCTGAAACTTTGTTAAAAACAGGTAAAAGAACTGATGATCTTAGGATCTGTGAGATTATGGTTAAAGAGGTTAAAGAGGTTCTTCAAAGCAAAAGGTCAATGTGCAGTTTTAATATTTTCTTTCACTCACTCATGTAAATATTAATGTAAATTTCCTGGAAGGGTAAGGTTATTCATAAACTTGAAAATGCTGCATATACAAGATGCGCTATCAAGTTCAATATTTGGAATATCCAACAGACTGTAAGCCCAGGAAATCAATAAAACATTAACATTACATAACATTAACATAACAAAACTGTAACATTAGTAACATGACAGAAGATTCTGCTGCTTAAAAGATACTTGTGAAAAACAGGAACAAAGAGAATTGCAGAAACTTTCTATTTCGTAGTACAAGTTGCTATTCTGCTATTCACTGCTCCTTTTAGTTTATTTACTTCTGAGTGGTTTTAAGCAGAGTATCAATTACACTCATCTTTTAATAATAAGCACCACCTCTTAAAATGAAGGGGAAGACTCAGTGAGCACATATCTACAGCAGCACCAGTCAGAGAAAGGAGCAGTGAAGCTGATTCAAATACTTCAGGACTCAAACTTCCCTCCAGTTCCAAAGTGTTCAGACTCCCGTGAATAAGTGCAGGCATTGTGGCAAGCATGATATTAATATATTAACTAACAAGAACCATTGTGTCTCTGTCTCCCCTCACCAGTTAATATATATAAAGGGAAAAACACGTAAAGAGGCTCAAATAGCTAAATAGCTTAAAAATATCAGGAACTCCCTCAGCTGGCAGCTGTTAGCAGAGCTCTGATAAAAATAAGGAACCAGGACAACATAAACTCTTTCCCTTCCCTGCAGAAAGTAAATTGCATTTGGGAGGAAAGTATTCAAAACATAATAAAAGAGGTGACTCACCCCTACCAACATACAGCACACACTGGAAGTAGGGGCAGGGATGCACTCCTAACCCTGGTGAAGGACTGGTGGGAGAAGAACAGCAATTCCTGGCTCCTCACATCATGAAACTCAAACCTCCTGCCCACCAGACGTCAACCTCACAACAGTTCTGTAATATATATAGTATACATGCCCTGAATAATGACCTGGGGCACTTGAAGGTCTTCAGAAAAAGGTAAATGAAATTACCAAACGAGTGAATGATTGTTCCTGAAGCCTTCTGCAGAGGTCCTTGAAGTGGAATGGTCCTCTAGAAGGCTGTTAGCACCTATGGCAGGAACTGAAAGGCCAGGGATATTTTGAACTAGAATAACAGAGCCACAGAATCGTTTGTGCTGGAAAGGACCTTAAAACTCCTTCAGTTTGAGCCCCTGCCATGGGCAGGGACACCTTCCTCTGAGCCAACAAGATTCCCAGACCCAAGCTGTATTCCTTATTTCTTTTTCAAACTTAGGTGACGTAGCCAGATGAGCGAATCCAGAACTAGACAAGCCAGCTTTGGGTTAGCTTGCAAGTAGACACATGCACATGGCTCAGTTGTTTCTTTTTTGTGAGCAGGCAATGTACTGAAAAGCAACTATGATCCACCTATACTTAACATCCTTCCACACTCAGAATAAAGAAGGTCAGCAGAATGGCCTTCAACTATAGAAGAACATGTTAACTATATATGAAACAGAGCAGCTATGATGTTTTAGGACAATGAAGCCAGCAAATAATCTACAACGGTATCACATGCTACATTTTGCATAGAAAATTCTTAAAACTGTGGAGGAACTGCATCAACAGAAATGATCTCACTGAAGCACATCAGTCTTACCATTTTGTAATCACACACACCACGCTGTGTCATACCACACTGGAGACACTCCAAAGGGTTTGGATTTTTTAAAACCAGCTCAAGTACTTCTTTCCACAGAGCACCCAACAGAAGGGTAAGATGCTTCTGTACACTAACCCCTCCACTGACTTGGAGAAATAGAAATTCAGAAAAGAAAGAGAATGCAAGTATGAGTGTGGTGACCACAAGCACACAACATAGTTGAACACCACCTAGATCAATACCCAGGAGACTGCTGAAATTTACTTTAATTTTACAAACAGCGTGATACTAAAAAGATAAAAGGTAACTCTGCCACTAGGAAATACTCATATGCCAGCCAGTTCAGGCAGTGGCATTCTTGGACTCTATAAAATAGAGAATATTAAGAGGCAGAGCATCTGTGGGCTGGAAAATGACAGCTTACTGAATCTGAAACTTGAAACTGAATTTAAATGTAAATTAAAAAAAAAAATATGAGTACTATGTAAGGACATATCTCAACATCTTAATGGAAGGAATGTCACAGATTAACTCATGGGCTACATCATGTCACTGAATGTTACGATATTTTCTACCTATTTACAGAACTAATTTCTCACTTTTACATGTTGGATGAAAAAATGAAAAACCCACAGAGAGATACTAGGAAGCATATTATGCTCAACAGTGGGTTGAAGTAGCCTATGCTCGTAAGTTTCCTATGCTCAGCAGTGGGCTGAACTGGGTGCAACGAACCGCCACAGAACAGCCAGGCACATCATATATTACTGTAGAATATGGCTGTATTCCTCCTATGACTGGAATGCTGGAATGGAAGGTTAGTGGCTCTTTAGGAAAGACAGGCCCAGCAGACAGGGAGGAGGAGTTGATATTTATTTTAGGGATAGGCTGGAGAGTATGGAACTCTGTCTAGGCACAGGTGAGCAGTTAACAGACTTTGTGGGACAGGGTTAAAGGTAGAACAGCTATGGGGGACATTACTATGGGGATCTGTTACAGACCGCCTGATCAGGAGAACTCTGTGGGTGAAGCACTCCACAGACACAGGAACAGCCTCACGCTCACAGGCCCTTGTTCTCATGGGGGACTTTAACCACCCTGATATCTGTTGGAGGGACAGCACAAGCAGTCCAGGAGGTTCCTCAATTGTGTGGAAGACAAATTCCTTCTGCAAGTAATAGAGGAAATGACAAGGAGAGGTGCCATGCTTGACCTTGTACTCACCAACAGGGAAGGGCTCGTTGGAAATGTAACACTCCAGGGCAGCCTTGGATGCAGCAATCACGAGATGGTCAAATTTGAGATCCTCAGGACAGTGAGAAGAGCGTGCAGCAAGCTCACTGCCCTGGACTTCAAGAGAGCAGACTCTGGCCTCTTCAGGAACCTGCTTCGTAAGGTTACATGGGATATAGCCCTAGAGGGCAGGGGGGCCCAAAACTGTTGGTTGATATTCAAGGATCACCTGCTACAAGCTCAGGAGTGTTGCATCCCGACTAGAAGGAAGTGCAGCAGGAGGGCCAGGAGGCCTCCTTGGATGGATAAGGAGCTGCTGAGGAAACTTAAGAGGGGAAAAAAGAGGCTTATAAAAGGTGGAAGCAAGGAGAGGCGGCCTGGAGAGAATAAAGAGATGTTTTCCGGGAAGGAGAGGATCTGGTTCGAGACCATCTTAAAACCCTGAATGTGCACAAGTCCATGGGACCTGATGAAATCCATCTGTGGGTCCTGAAGGAGCAGGCAAATGAAGTTGCTAAGCCACTGCCATTATATTTGAAAAATGATGGCAATCAGGTGACGTTTCCAATGACTGGAAAAATGAGTAGTGTCCCTCAGGGATAATTCTTGGGATCGATCTTACTCATCATCTTTGTCAGTGACATGGACAGTGGGATTGAGTGCGCTCTCAGCAAGTTTGCTGATGACACCTTTGGGGCACAAAAGCTTTAGGTCACTTTGGCGGCCAAACAGGAAGAAAAAAATCTATCTTTTTCCTCTAAGTCCGTGTCATTTGTCAGGGTGCTACCCAAGGAGACACACTGATAAAGCTTTTTTGGAGGAATTAGAAGCTTGTTTTATCAGAGAAGCATTAGGGCAGTTGTAAATTCCTAGACAGGAAAAAAATATTACATCTATAGACAGCTTTTGCTGTTTTCAGATGCCTTCACTCACACTACTCTAACCAAACACTTTAAGAAGTTTGTCTGTTGGGTACTCCTGTCATTGCTTCCAAAGAAAAGCAAACGACAGATGGCTGAATATAAAGTCAGCCTTGATCAGGTAATTGCAGTTATTACACAACAGAGCATAGGCAGGCCACAGGCAGGACACAGTAAATGTCACAGTTCCATACCAACAGACATGACAAGAGTGTAACGGTGACACTGAATAAGCTTGGAAGTGAATCAAGAGTGAAGTTACTCTATTAACTCTGAAAGTGCCTCCTCTAATTTGAGTCTGTAATTGAATACGAATAGTTAGTTCCTTGGTTTTTCATTTGTTTGGGGTTTTTTAATCAACCTACTTTCATGTTTCAATACATGCAGGTATTGCCCAGTTGCCTGTTCTAAGGGCAAAGATAATAACCCTGCCATCCAAGCTTAAATACATGCGTAGACTTATGCATACATACAGACACAAACCACATGCAAAGCAATATGGAAAATTCGTAAGTTGGAAGAATGTAATGGTCACCTTTCTTGAGTTATATTAATTCTTTAAATATGCTATTGAACTGGAAAACGGGAAATTCAAAGTAAGTTGTGAGCATGCTAAAAAGTAACTGTCATAGAACTGGCTTTAAAGTCAGCTGAAATTGTAACTGAATGCCAAAAATGTGAAAAGAACATAAAAACATTTCCACTTTGATGCTGTAGAGTACACAGCAACTACTTTACTAAATTGCACCATTGGTCTCTTTAATCTAGTTTCTTGTTTCCCTTTACAGCCCCACTGGAGTGCTTCAAAATAAGGTGTTAGAAAGCCTGAGGCATATATGACACCAGCGACTTTACTCTTTTAGTTTTCCACTTATACCCAGAATTAGTGGCAATTTGCAGTGTTTGTGCATGCTCACTTAAGTACACAACCCTTTATGGATGCAAATCTCTTCCCTCTATAATACACTTTTCCAGGGAGCTTCTCTAATTATGTTTTAACCATTGAATGTATACACTGCAAAGAAAAGTTAAACAGAAACTAACAGCAAAACACTTTCACAAGTTTTACTTGTGAAAAGTTTTTCTTTGGGCTGCACTTCTATCACCCATAGTCCTGCTTTAGCAGGAAGCCCCTTTTCACTACCTTCTCTTTGGCTCAATCCAGTTGTACTGTTCTACAGGAAAAATAGTTATGGTTTTACGACAAGAAAACCTTTTACTGTCTATTATGCTTTTCTTTCCTTCAGATGTGTAAACCTACATGAAATTGTAGACTGACACCAGGCAACTCCAAATTTTTTTTCTCCAATTGTGAATAATTAACTACAGTCTTACAGGGCTATTTTTGGAATATTGGGAAAGAATTCTAAGTAACTTCTTCAGTTATTAGAATTAATACAAGAACACCTGCATAAAGTATTCCAGACTGATTCTGGTTTTAATCATGCATGTAATATGTTCTGCAAATCATACAAAATAATTTATAGGTCCCCCAACTACACCTAGACAAGTTACTTAAGTCTTCCCTCTTCAAAGCAAAAGATACACCTTTCTTTGTGTTTTGTTGCAGTACAGTCTCTCATTTTATTTCTAAAAGATTTTAAAGTATGTATAACAAGGTTTGCAGATACACATGTCTACAGATACTGGTCTCATAAGAGTAAACATTTTTCTTTTATAACAAATTAGATGTGCAGACAGTAAAATTAGAAGTGGCACTGGATTTGATAAGCTGCAGAAGTCAGAAACACCAATGCATTGTACCTTTTTGCTTGTCAAGCATATTCCCATTACTAGAGGCATATTTATGTATTTCTCACACTGTTCTTCATCTTCTGATCAGAAACTCTCCTTTTTTATACCTTTGTGGTTTTTTTCAATGTACTGTCCTTTGTACAAGCTGTATTTGTTGATCATGTACTTTTCTTGTTCCCATGCAGAATAATCAACTTCCATTTATATTGTTTTACAACATGCATGTAAATACAAGGAAAACCAAACTTATTTCCTCAGGCCAGAACACGTCTTTAAGTTTTTAAAACATCCTCTCCACATGTAATACTCTATAAATATTTTATTAATGCTGGCATCATCACAGAGGTCTTTTTGCCTTACACCACCTCAATTCAAAGGCTGACCTCAAGGACTAACGATAACCCCAAGACTGGTCCCCATTCTTTGAGGGTTAGCTGGTTAGGAAAGAAAGTAAATAAAACATTTAGCATGGAGAAAGCAAAGGGGATCTGGTTTATCAAATCGTCTTTTTTCAATTACAAGTATTTGATAAAGCAACACTTCCACAGTAGGAACATCAGGTGGGATCCTTACTTCCACCCTCATAACCCATGGAATATTTATGACACGTAAATACAGCCTGTCAGCCACACGATCCATTTTGTCCTGAAACTGTCAAGAACAACGTATTTATTAAGGACTTGTACTTCCATTTCCATTATTTATTTTCTTCACAAGGCACAGCCCTTCCCAGGGGAAGGCCAACATGGTAACACAGGCAACCTCAGGCTGCCCCCGATGTTGCCGTCATATTTTTTTTTTAGTTATAAAAAAGTTGCCAAAACTAACGCTGGCACTTTTCTATAAGCATTAAGTTGATTATCACTGGAATCTACATAGTGATAAATTATTACTACTGACAATTTATTGCTTCTGTATTTTCAAAACACTGGTTTGTTTCTAGGAAAATTACAGGAGTTTGCTTTTGTTTTAAGATGAAATCTCCCCCAAAAGCTAGAGCCATTACAAACAAAATGGAAGTTAATATAAAACAAAGGACACTGTTTAATCAGTACCTTTGTACATTAATTTCTTCTTCATGACTGAGACTTTTATTTAGGGATTGGAGATAGGAAACAAACAAAACAGCCAAGCCTAAGTAGCAAACCAGCACTTTCACTGGCAATTCAGGCGTGATCAATCCCCATCACAAGTTTGCGGATAAATTCAAGGGGGTTTACTTCAACTTTACCCACACACACTTAGCAAAAACTGTTGGTTAGATCACATTCAGCTCCTAGTCAAACACTTCTACATCAACAACTGACCTTCATACTGAAACACAAGCCCAAAGGCAGCCTGTAAAGCCTAATAAAGATGGGCTCAAGCAGGCTATGAATTCAATGCCAAGAGCCACTGAGGAGGACCTTGACAACCCACACCACCTACAGCCGACAAACTGTACCCAACATGAGAAGTTTTGGTTTTTTTTTCATTCCAGGTTTTTTAAAAATCTGTAATTTCCCAATTGATACTTTCACAGGAAACAAGGTGGGGGAAAAAGCCTGCTCCCAATACACTTAGAAGAAGGAAATCTGGCCAGTCACTCTTCTTTCATGGGTGAGTCTGGCTTAAAACTAAAACCTTAAGACTCCCATAAACTTGCCCAAAGAACAACTGCAACCATTTTGAAAGCCTAGAGAAAAGAAATGGTTAACATAAATTACATTAATTTACATTTTGGCTCTTTTATGACAAATCACCCTAGTTAAAAAAAAAAACAACAAAACAAACAAACAAACAAAACCAAACAAACAAAAAACAACAAAACCCAAACAAGATGTGGATGTCGAAACTGCATTGAAGCTGGGTTCTAGAGGAGCCAAAAAGGCTTGTACACAAGAGGTTCCAGTCATTCTGGGCACAGGGAATGAAGGTGCAGAGAGAAAAGGAAGAGGAAGGCCTTGAGGTGGCCCAACCTAAGGAGACACTTTAGAGAGTATGCAGTTAAAAGTCTGTCAAGTTGGCATACTAGATGTTCGACCACCTTCTGAGAAAAACAAAACAAAAAGGAGCTGAACTTACTTCAGGTAAAACCCTCATTCACACCACACTGTAAGATGAAGCTCTCCTGCTGCACAGAAAAGCAAACAGGATACAGACAAGCAGAAACGAGCTGTCCAACTTCTCTGTCTGACTGCTCAAGCACTCACATGATGAGCAGGAGTCTACATTTTGTCCTGGGTTCAGCTGTATCACTTATTTTCTCTTTCTCAGTAGCTGGTGCAGCGCTGTGTTTTCAACTTCAATCTGAGAACAATGCTGACAACACACCAGTGTTTCAGTTGTTGCTAAGTAATGCTTATCTGGATGACCAAGAACTTTCTCAGTCTCATGCTCTGCCAGTGAGGAGGAGCATGGGAAGCCGGGAGGAAGCAGAGACAGGACACCTGACCCATACTAACCAAAGAGGTATTCCATACCACAGCACGTCATGCCCAGTATAGAAACTGGGGGGAGTTACCCAGAAGGGCCAGGTTTTAGTTTTCTATATTCTCTTCCCTTGTTATTTCCCTTATCATTATTATCATTGGTGGCAGCAGCAGTGGTTTTGTGTTATACCTTAGTTACTGGACTGTTCTTATCTCAACCCGTGGGAGTTACATGCTTTCCATTCTCCTCCCTATCCCTACCAGAGCAGGGGAAGAAAGAACTGCTGGGAGAGAGCAAGCAGTTGCGTGGGCTGGGCTTAAACCGCAACACCTGTTCACAGAGATTACATTAGTCTGGTATTGGAGAAAACCAAACCAAAACAAAAAGAAACAAAACAAAAATAAACCCAAAAATCTTAGCATGCCATAATAAATACACAATAGAAAATAAAAATAAAAAGGGAATTTAATCCAGACATCAGCTTGACTACCACAAAATACACAGAAAAAGTTTCCGAAAACCAAGTTATAAACACCTTCATAATACAAAGCGAAAAAAGAGCCAACATTACCTGTCAAGAAAAATGTTTCAGTTGAGTTTGGTTTACTTGAAAGGGAGACTTTACAATGGTTAAGGAAGAACTTAATCTTTAACCACTTACTAAATTTAAGATGTAAGAGTTTTTATTCCTAGCATACTACCTGACATCTACGTATGCAAAGAGTCTTCATGAAATGAAAAAATGGTGTTATCACATGAAAAAAATAATGGAAGTGTCTTGATCAGTGTGTTTCTACAAGTGACAGAATGTTTCAAGAAAACTCTTGCTATCCTAAGCCAATTCCATTAAAGACTTGCATTAGGAAGTTGTATGCAGAAATACGAAAGTGTACAAAAAGATTACATGCCATTTTGGGGACATGAACAGAATAAAGAAAGTTAATAAGAGAAAATTAAATACAGACAAATGTAGAGTACTACGCTCAGGAGTAAGAAATCAAATACACAAATATGAAATGGGCAGTAATTGGCTAGGCAGAAGTATTGTAAAGAGAACCTGGAGGGCATGTGCACTGCAAAACGGATTACTTAAAAAACATTAAAAAAAAAAAGAAAAAAAAAAGAGAAAACCAAACACCAACAGCAACAAAAAATAGGCAAGTGTTCCAGGGTGCATCCGCAGCAATGTTTTATATAAAAATCCGAAGTAGGATGCATTATCTCAAAATAGGTAATTATTTTGCTTCTCCAGGTTGAACAAGCCCAACTCTCTCAGCCTGTTTCTGTGAAAGCAAATAGCTGAAGCAACCTTTAGGAACGTAGCTTTTTTGAGACTGCTGTCTTTTTTTTTTCCCCATATACTTGACATTGGAAAATGAGCTCAAAAGCTATCATGGGTAGTTGGCTGCATACTTACAGCACAACCTCGCAAGCCTGTTTCCCTTAGGGAAGGAGACTACAAATACACAATTGTATGATTCAGCGGTGTAACTGGGTAGAGCCACTTCATGATGACCCCTCCATGAACCCTCAGCGCAGAAAAGGGCACAGCCCACTGTGGTACTCTGCCAGCACAACTGCTCAAAACAGTTGCTTTTCAGACTTTTCTGCAAAAGCTTCTTTGGACACCAGCAAGAACACCAGTTAGATGCTGAGAACACTCGTTAGATGATGAGTTTTCTCCATGAATATGCAGAAGCCACGCCTCAAGGCTTCCCAGCCATGTTGGCTGGAATTAGGGCCACACTTGGTTTCTGTGTTGCTAACCAGGGCACAGGATTGCTGATACAGGTTGAATCGAACCTTAAGTTTCTTTTCTGGTGTCTGCACAACTGAGTTACAGACGCCACAGTCTACATGGTTTGGGTAGCTGTCAAGTAATACACAGCTGTTGTATCATCACCTAACACCACTCAGAGAGCAAAAGGGTAGACCTTATAACAGTCTTTCAGTACCTCAAGAGGGCTGACAGGAAAGCTGGAGAGGAGCTTTGTACAAGGGCCTGTAAGGACAGGACAAGGGGGAATGGCTTTAACCTGACAGAGGGAAGACTGAGATGAGCTCTTAGGCAGAAGTTCTTCCCTGTGAGGGTGGTGAGGCCCTGGCACAGGGTGCCCAGAGAAGCTGTGGCTGCCCCATCCCTGACAGTGCTCAAGGCCGGGCCTGACAGATCTTTGAGCAATCTGCTGTAGTGGAAGGTGTCCCTGTCCATGGCAGGGGGTGGAAGAGGGGGTGAATGAGCTTTACATTCCCTTCTAACCCAAACCAGTCTGTGATTCTATGAAACAACAAAACATGACTTCTAGAAGACAGATGTCAGAGACTTTGTGCTGGGGATGAATCATTTTCTGCTCCTCATTTTCCAGATTTCTGATGTGATAAAATGGCATCTCAGCCTTAGAATCAGTGGCAAAAGAGACAGTGGAAGTTGTATGGACACACCAGTGGTTTATGCAGTGCTCAAAAACAAAAAAAAAAAAAAAAAAAAAAACAAAACAAAAAAAAAATCAAGGCTACACACCTCAAATTGGGCACTCAACAATCAGCAAATATTTTTGCCTTTCACCTCTCTGGCACCTTACTGCCATTTCCAGAAGTGGCAGGCAGGCAGGAGTGGCTGTTGCATATTTTTAAAGGTTTGTGAAACCAAACAACATGTTCTTCATCCAGGAACAGCTGTATTATGAAACAGAGATTCAGCCATGAGGCACATACCGCATGACAGCAAAATAGTGAATTATCAAATAGCTGCGCACTGTGAAAACAATGCTCTATTCTAAAAAAAAAAAAAAAAAAAAAAAAGTTTTTCCAGATGGGGGGAAAATAAATAAATAAATCTGTGAACATGAAAATGACGACAAAGCAAAAACAGTATTTAGTATGCATCCATATTTTCCAAGAGCACATTATTGAGAATTCAAGTAGAGCACCCAAACACTGCATTCAGACACATACCACCACACAATTCCAGATTCTTTTGAACGGCAAATCCTACCCTTCACCCAAAGCTCTGACATCTAATTTGAGTTAGTTTTTAGGACTACCATTCTGCCGTTTCAGCCAAGTCAGTATTTCATATGTGTTAGCAGGCTTTATCTTGAAGATAGATATTTTGCCTCTTGGTCGCACAGGTACTTACTGGTACCCAAGGAACAGTCATCTTCTAGTACCTGGAGGGACAGTATGTTCCTCCTAACATAAAAAAAAACAACAACCCTTCCACTTACTGACCTGTTCCCTTGAAGGTGTCTCCGTCTTGGCTCTGCTCTCTGCTTTGCACCAGGTCTATTTTCCTTGCCAAGATGCACCAGCTCCCACCCAGACCTCTGATCACAACGCCGGTCGCCTTAGGGTGCAATTCTTTGTCTCCTCTCACCAGACCAGCCACTTCAACCTTTCTTCCTCATCCTACTTCAAGAGCCAGCTCCAGTTATCTCTAATCCTGGCATCCCAAAGGCTGAGGGGCTCCAACTCCTCACATTCACACATTCCTTCCCATCACCACCCAGTTCCACTTTCCTTCCCCAAGCCAACTTCTGACCCTGGTGTCTGGTGAGTTCCCAGCATAGGTGAAATATTTAACGATTACAGTTAGTTAGCCCTAAGCATATGCAAATTGATCTTTTTTAAAAGGCTTATAGCCTGGATAAATTCAGATGCTTTGTCATGCAAATGAAAAAGACACATCCCTGGAATGAAATCCCTCATCCTTTTCAACCAGATTCCAAGTGTTTTAAAAGGGAGGGGCGATACTGGTCTTTCACAGTAGAAGTTGTGAGAACTTCTAAAACATTGGAAAACACACTTTTTTCTTTGCCCAATTCGCAAATCGATTCAAAACATTTCAAATGAACTTTTACACACAAAGAAATTAAATAAATCAGCATAAGGCTTACATATGCCATTATAAATTTTCCACTTAAATTTGGCAAAGGTATGAAAATCTTGTTTGGCTACTTTACACTTGTGACATTATCATATGCCTATAATTTAAGCAAAATGAATTATTAATGTATACTGGTTTCTATCAACTATTCTCTCCTCCAGCAAGACTTAATTATCTCTTGGCTAAGCCTGAATCATGCTCACTGTAGTCAAGAGCATATCTTCTGTACCCACTGGGTCTGAGTAGGCTCTAGAAGTTCTTACTCTTCAGCACCAGAAATGTGCTCGGCACTACAGAGCCAACAAAAGCTGGAATCTGACACTTTGCAATGTTCATCATTAAGAAAAAGCACGGGGGGCAAAAAAAAAAAAAAATCAAACCTTTTGTGAGCAGAAAAACTGCATAGAGAAGGCGATGCAGAAACTGATCATCTTTTTTTCCCTAGGTTCTTGTCAGTTCAATGAATTACCTGGATGTGGTTAACTTTAGGGAAACACCAGTTTTGTATGATGGCACCCTCAGCAAGCTTGCTGACAAGACCATGCTGTGCAGTGCGGTCGACACACTGGAGGGAAGGGATGGGATCCAGTGGGACCTGGATAGGCTGGAGACATTGGGACCATGTGAACTTCAAGGAGTTCAACAAGGCCAAGTGCAAGGTCCTGCCCCTCGGTCAGCGCAGTCCCCAGCATAAACACAAGCTGGGTCAGACTGGATGCAGCAGCCCTGAGGAGAAGGACTTGGGGGTGTTTGTTGACAAGTAGCTCCCCACGACATGGCTTCAGAGTGTGCTTGAGCCCAGAACAACCCCTTGTGTGCTGGGCTGCATCCCCAGAGCATGAGGGGATTCTCCCCCTCTGCTGCGCTATGGGGAAAGCCCCCCTGCAGTCCTGATCCATCTCTGGGGCAACAACACAACAAGGATGTGAAGCTGTTGGAACAAGTCCAGAGCAGGCCATGGAGATGCTGTGAGGGCTGGAGCAGCTCTGCTCTGGAGACAGGCTGAGAGAGCTGGGCTTTATATTCTTTATATTTTTCTAAAACAAAAAAGGTGTCGTGTTCACACTCACAGAGCAGTTCACCTGCAACTTTTATACGTTTCCCCTGATGGGTGAAATCCATGGACAAACATCACACATAAATTTTCTAAAACAAGCCAGATTAAGCTCCCAATTTTGTTTTCAAAGGGGAGAGGGGGAAAGAGGTCAATATATTCTTCACTACCTGAAACCTGAAAAACCAGCTCACCATTTACCAGGGACAAGTAGTAAATTTATCATTGAAAACAATCAATATTAATCTGTGTCTTATTTTTACGGAGCTTAGAATCACTACAGCAGAAATAATTAGCCTAATTCATATGATGCCATCTTTCCAAATCTGAAGGGAAAAAAACCCCCAAGCAACCAAAAAAAACCCTGTATCACATACAAAACCACTAAAAAAAAAAAAAAAAAAAAAAGAAAAAGAAAAACAAAAAAAACCTATCTCTAGAAATCCACAAATTTTCAAAAGCCCTTGGAAATCTGAGTTTTCCTACACAGCAGTAGAATCAAATGAGGAAAGCATTAGTGGTTCTCTATTTACAGAGCAGCATACTGGCATCAACAAGAAAATGACAAAAGTTTTGTCAATTTACTTTGCTTTCCGACTTGGGAAGAATAATTGATCAAGGCAGGTACTCACAGCACTCGTATAAAGGAGCCCTGCATCTGAACAGCCAACCACACAAACCAGACTTGAGAAGAAACAACAAAGGAGACATCTTTCTTCTTCAAAGCAGCAGCAAAGTGCCAACCAACTGGCCAAGATCAAACTTTAGGAGACATTTACAACCACAGCCATGCAAAAAAATGGAGCAAGAATAACACAACAGCAGCTACCAAGTGGTGTTACTTTCTTCATGTCCTCTCCCACGCTGACCTGAAAACCTATCAATAACCAACTCTAATTCTTGCTTTTACATTGTTATGCATCATCTTATACCAAAGTAAAATGCAGGTTCTAGTAACTCAGTTTTTGACCAAAACCCACATGGCCCGGTCTGAGCCCCAACAAGGTAAGGGCATCTTGTGAAAAAGACTACTTTAGAAGACTATTGAAAAATCAAGACAACTGAACACAAAACATGTCATCCCTTCAGAATTTAGTTTTTCTTTTATGTTATTTTTAACTGTTTTTATACACATTCTTTCTAACCTAAAACATTATTTATATTTCTAGATAGAGTTCCATTTGCAAATAGAATCAGAATTGTTTAGGTTGGAAAAGACTTTTTAAGATCATCAAGTCCAACCATTAACCTACCCTAAATGACACCTATGGAAGTCCTGTTTGAAAAGCTACACAAAATTTGTACAGTGTGCCTTTACTTCTCCCAGATTAAAAGTTTAGTTTCACCATTCAATGAAATGTCAACAGGCCCAAGCTCCTGATCTGACTTAATCCAATTTTAAGGAGTAAGGAAAAAATAAAAACATTTTTAAAAAACCCACATTTGCTGTGAAGAGATTAAAAAGAGGATGTTTAGAAAAATTTTAGTCTTTTTACTTCTACAATGTAGATGAGCCTTATTTGAGCTTGGCACAGCACGAGCTGCTGCTTAATACAACTTTCCTTTCCCTACCCTTTATGAGACAGGGATGGCATGAACCCAAAATTAAGCAGCATGTGTTCCAGAAGGGGCACAACAACACGAGGTTTTTCTCTCTTAATCTTCTTCACAGCTCACAGGTACTGTGTACCTTCATTTTCAGAGTTTTACTTACCTGTGCTGTACTGTACTTCTCTGGCATAAAATAAGGGTTTTTTCCCTTGAATTCATCTATATACACTTCACGTGAGTTCTTAAGATACATAATACAGATAATTTACCCCAAAGGTCAGGCAGGCGGGACAAAGAGAAAGACCATAAAATTAATGCCATCCTTGGAACTGAAAATTTGTCAATGGCCACTGTAAATGACTTGCAAAACTTGTTAATTTTAATAGAAATTACATAACGTCAAAGGACATACATATTAAAGGCAACATACAGCAGGATACCACACTGCAAACGTATCTGGCACAGGATCAGTCTGTAAAATACATCACATCCTTGATTACAAACAACATCTGAACAACACACATCTTTTCCACACTTGATAAACACTCTTTTCACACCCTAGTCTTGTCACTGGCATGCATCCCCATGGGAAAGAAGCATGTTCCATGTACTTATGCTGTCCAAACACAAAGTAGTGGATTTTTATTTTATTTCATTAATTAGGCAGGGGGGTGTTACTTTATTTCCTTAATTATTACAAATGTATTTCAGATATCAGTTGCTGGTGACAGATTTTAGATATTTAAAACCATGAGTCACAACAAAGTTACATCTTCTGCTTTAAAATTTCCAAATTAAGTATAATTATAACTCCACTCTCCTTGATTAAGTACTTAATGTATCAATCAAACATATATATTTCCCCCCCAGTTTTCAATTTAATACCACCTCACGCAGAACTTAGAGATGTATTTCTGTAGACATATTTAATTCAATGCCAACTTTTCTCAGCAGAACAAGAACTTGTGCATCACCTTGGGAGAAGCATTGCACAGCTGTAAAACAATGTCATCAGAGAGAGAAAGGAAAATGTAATCACAGCTTTTTGGATGTCAGAAAGAAAGCGTAGGAAAATGGCAATGATGTGATCCCATTTACTACGAAAACTTTAAAAGATTGAATAAGAAAAAAGAATCTGGAATGTAGTTTATAATGGCATTCCACAACATAAACCAAGTCTTTAGGCTTTTCTATTTTTCATTAAGTGAAAGGACAGCTGGGGGAGGGGGGAGATGTGAGAGGAAGAGGGTGTTTCTAAATTCCTGGTTATGTTTATCCATCAGTAGATGCTACAAGATGTGTCAAGTCTGTGATTTAAGAACAAACTAGTATTTTGCACAGAATAACCTATACTCGAGGAATTCACATTTCCAGCCGTTACAAGGAGTGGGAGACAAAGTATATTTAAATCGAACAGCACCATCTAGCAGGCCCCCGTAACTTTACTCAGGAGGGCAGCTGCTGCTTTGCAGTAGGTCAGTTTGGCAGGCTTGCCCTGAAAATTATTAAGCATTTTCATTCCACATGAAGTATGACATGCCTTATGGCACCAAGGACCCAGAAGAAAAATCAGCTACAACGAAGACTAAAGCCAGTTTAAAGTTTCAGCTCTAGGACCGCAGCACAGTGTGTGTGGCCCATGCTGGGAAGTTTCTGCCAAGCAAAATCAAAATAACTTGGTCTTCACCTGATCCAACACACGGCGGCCTTACGGATTCTTTTTATCTAGTCCCACAGTGCGAGCCCATTCTGCCCTTCAAGTTACTTACCAAGTGTACTGACAAACACATGCAACTATGCGGCAATTATGCAGCACAAGAATATGGCTTCAATCCGTAATTTCGCCAAACCAAATAAACAACACTTCCACTAAACCACTTCAGCAATGATTTCTAGAATTATTCGCCCACGGGGATTAATAAGTGCCACTAGTTGATTACGTTTCAGTGCCCAAGTTGTGTCTCCCACTCCACCCTAGCCATTAACATTGCATGTCGGCACTGCCTCTCTCTTTCTCCACCTTCCCGTGGCAAAGTTAGGCGTGGAATTCCCTAACATAACATCACTTTAAAACCTCCTCCAGCATCCCCCTATCCTGTAGCAACAGAGATGCCTAGCCTGCTGCTGTTCCAGGAAGCATGCATGCCAGTCTCTAGAATTAAGAAGTGTCTAAAATACTGCAGGGGAAAAAAAAAAAAAAAAAAAAAAAGGACAGAAAAAGGAAAAACAAACAAACAAAAACTTCTCTTCTAGGTGAAGGTTGAAGACAAATTGCCCGATGGGGAAACTCCTCCGGAGCACTGCGCCCGGAGGTTACAGCCGCTCCGGACCGATGCGGTGTGCGCCCCGGCGACTGCATGTGGCCGGCGCCCTCCAGCTCCGGACCCTCCGCAGCCTCACTCCGACCTTCCCTCAGCTGAACCCCGCTCGGTACACGTTCTCCCCGCTTCACAACGGTCTCTTCTTCCCCCTCCTCCCCGGCTGCGCAACGCCGAGAAGCCGCCGCTACAGCACAACTTGACGAGACCGCCGTCCGCTTCTAAAAAACTCGCTTTCCTGACCAATTCTTTCGCGCCCGCTTCATACGCAGGGCACCCCCGGCACCCTGCCGGGCAGCTCCCACGGGGGAGAAATCCGACGGAGCCCTTTCGCGGTTCGCACGGGGGATTTTACCCACCGAGAATGTTACAACATTAAATAAAATAATAAAGTACTTTCGCGGCTGCTTCTGTATCAGCCGGGGTCAGCAGGGGTGGGAGAGGGCTGTGAGTGGAGCCCCGCCGCGCACCGGTACCCCAAAACCCGACCCCAGCACCACACCGGGGGATGCCCAGCACCTTTGTTCGGCGGGGCGGGCGCCGGAGCGCGGCGTATCCCCGTGTCTGTGTGTGCCCCGCTGCCGCCGTGGGCCCGCAGAACAATGCGCCGCGGGGCTGCGCGGAAAAGTTGCGGGGCGGAGGAGTTGGTAAGCTGCGGGACGACACCCCCGGCCCTCACCACTCCCCGTACCCCCGTCCCCGGCTCTTTGTCACATACGTTGCCCCGGGGAGGGGACCGTGCGGAGCATGGACACGGGGGGATCAGCGGCGGAAGGACTGGGGGGGGGGAAGGGGGGTCCGCCCGCTGCGTCCTCCCGCTCCGCACCGCCCGGCGGCGGGAAAGTTATTTGCTGCGTCCCTTGGGGCGGTACTCACTTCTCCCGGGCCTGGCTGTCGGACGGGACGCTGCTGTTGCTCTTGCCTTTGCCGTACATGCCTGCGGAGAGCTCCGACTGTCACGCACCTGTCAACCCATCACAGCCTCCCTGGGAACAGCCCCGTCACCATGGAGACGCCGCCACACACACACCCCATTGGCCAGCCTGCCGGTCGGGCACGCCCCCCACGCGGTGATTGACAGTCGGAACCCGGACGGGCGGCTGGCTCCTTACCACCCCCACCTCCCCACACTCGGCTCCTCCTCTCTCCCCCCCCCCGCGCTCTCCCGTCCCCGCGCAAGGGGGAATTAGAAACGGTTCTAGAAGGGTTTTAAACAACCGGCTGTTCCCGGCATGCGACACCCCGCCCGCCGCCGCTGCCGGCTGAGGGAGAGCGCGTCGGCGAGCGCCAAACTGCGGACCGGATTCCAGCGGTAACCGCAGCCCGCTCTCATCTCCCCGCAGCGCGTGCAATGCTAGCCCCGCAGCCCCCCTCAGCGCCCGTAACTCCCCCGCTCCTGCGGACCCCTCCTCAGCTGCTGGCGCACGTCGGCCGCTCAGGGGTTACCCGGCGCCCCCCTTTCTGTCAGAGCCTGGGATCAAGCCCTTCCCGGTGGGGCAGGGGAAGGCCAGGGGCGGCAGACCCCTCCCTCCCCAGGGCCAGAGGGCTGCTCCCCGCCAGGACGTGTACCACTGGCCGGCTGAGTCTAGGCCTCCTGTGGCCTGCGGACCTGGGAGGCTGGGGGGAAACGTTTCATAAGCCGAAACTGTGGGTTTTAGACACGGTTAAAAGAGAAGAGAATTTATCTAAAGAAAATTCAAGGAAATTGATTTTTATTATTATTGTTGTTTTAAGGGTACATTGCCAATAATCGGGTGTTCCGGAGAGATGATAGGAAGAGAGCAGCACAGGGACCATGCGTGGCCATCGTTTTTATTAGAGGTGCCTTGTCCCTGCATTTGACTTCCCAAAGTATGATTCCAAATTCTGCAGATGTTGATACCTGGTTCTCTTTACAAACCCGTGACTTAATCTCGTAAACCTACTCACGTGTGTAACCCGAGGGCGCTTTGAGTGTTTAATGGCAAGATCTCGGAGCACTTCTTTAGGTCAAGCCAGGTTGTACCCCATCTCCTCATTGTGCTGCCAGGCAAAGGTCACGCACAATTCTGAGGAGGGGAGCTGTACAATGCATAGACCACCAGCATCTGTTTATCATTGTTGGAGCTGCGGGGGGGAGGAGGGGGAGAACCCCACATATATTCTCTGGATTTTGAGCTGCTAGCATGAAGAGAATGGTTGGTGAGGTGGAATTGTGGGAGGATTAAAAGGGTATTAATGAGCAACTGGAACAAATTAGGGATAGAGTAGCAGAGACAACAGGAAGGAGTGAGGCTGAAGGGTCTGAGGTGCTAGTAGCTGGTTGTTCGTATGTGTGCAGAAGTAAATCAGATGAAAGCATACCGCAACAAAAGCCATTTTGTGCCAAAGTTGGTTGTTTGTCCGGGGCTTTTGCCCCACTGTATTTTTATTGTTGTATTAACAGGTGAGTGAGAGAGCATGGTTGGAGTGGTCTGGCTTTTGAGTCACCCCGTGGTGACCGAGGCTCCTGCTTCCAAGCTACGTCAGGGGAACCAGAGGAAGAATGACAAGCAAGGTGGCTTGTGGTGGGAGGACATACGTGGAAAATGGCAGCAGAGAAGGATGGAATGGAAGGGTAGAAGTTGACAGAGGAGATGAAAATTACTGTGGATGCAAACAAAAAAGAAAAGGAAACAAACTACAAGAACAACGCAGGGTAAATTTGAGTGATAAAAGTGGGGGGAAAGACTAGGGAGCGAATCGGAGAAGGGCACGTTAATGAGGCATGACCCAAAAGGAGGCATTTTGTCCTCATTCCTAGGGCTTACATGTCTTGTGCCACCGAGTTAAGGTGGAGGTTAGCTGACTTATTTTATGCGGTGTGAATAGGTGTGGCAGAAAATGGTACAGAGAAAGAATCAGGGCAGAGAACAAAGAAGGACTTGGATTGTACGTAAAATACAGAAAGAAAAAAAAGTTACTGAGGGAAGAAGAGTGGATATCCTCGGCAAACACAAAGGTAGTTGACACTTTGGCACAGGATCATCTTAATCCATAATACAGTTTTCATCTATTTGCTTGGAAGAGCAGTTATCATCCCATCAGAGACGTTTACAACTCCCTGTTCTGTTTTCCCGCCCATCAGCCATGGTATCAGCAAGGTTTTTACATGAAAATGGTAACAATGGCAAAATCGCTCCTGGGCAAGGCAGTCTTTTTTGCATCTTCTGTCTTCCCCCCCCCCCCCTTCTGTTTACCACAATAGTTTTGGTCGATTTGTTTTGACGTTTGAAGAGTGAGGGGTTATTTTGGGAAGATGGCCCATCAGTGTTGTGCTGGCCTTGTATGGGGAAAAGTTCTGAAGAAGGACACCGTTGAGGTGTTTCCTAAAAATGTGCTGATGGGATTGCTGTGATGTTCTCTGGATATGCATTCCACGGCAAGTCTTCCACAGCTGAAAATCCTTTGTTCCCATTTTTCATGTGATTTATTTGCATTCTTGTGATTTATTTTGGTCTGAAGGACTGCAAGTGCCTTTCATGTTCATAGATCGAATGGTGATTTGGAGCAGAGTGGAATGAACTTTTGGAGCGTAGGGATGGGTACTCAGGCATGGGCAAGGTGGTTCTGTTCCCAATAACAGTGTTAAAACCTTTTCTCTTTACAGGTATGGTTCCTGAGCTACCATTAACATTCAGGTGGTGATTTTGTAATTTTTGCGTAGAGATCCTTTGGTGGAAAATGCTGGTACTTATTTATTATGCATATGAAAAATAGAGCACAAAAGGAATAAGGTGCTTGTAGGACCGTGCTGTAGATCTGCCAGGCTAATATTACAGCTGCCTTTGCAGGAAGGCTATCTTGGTGTATTATCTATCAGCACCACGCAAACAAAACATTATCACATGGGTACAGAAGTTTGCTTTGTAAGCAGGTAAATCATTGAAATCATCCAAATACGAAGTTTTATCTCTCCTTCATTCTTTCTTCAAGTGTTCATACATGTATGAATGTCTGTGTATCTTTGCCCTTGTGCCAGTCATTTTGAGCACAAACACTGCTGGTAGCAGCAGCAGTTGTATCTCACGAGGCCAACACTGTAATTAGTGAGATTTGAGGCATAAATACTGAGACAAATTTAAGTTTCTAATATCAGAAATGAAGATCCAGTCTTTGTTCAAAAAGGGGATGAGGGGTGGCAGTACTTTAAAGCTTCACAGTCTGACACTGGAAAGGAATTCACAATGTATTTTTAGAGTGTTATAAAAATCTCTTACATAATGCTCATTAATTCTTAGGTTTTAGGGAAGAGCACTGGGCTTTGTGTATAAGAGTGTTGACCAGCTAAGCCACTGAAAGGGTCTGGTTTGGGCTGGATTTTTTTTTTTCTTTTAACTTCTTGGATGCAAAAAGCTGCAATTACTCAATTATTACGGGGTTTTGCTTTTGTTTGGGAGTGCATGAATATTTTTCTGGAAACTGTGTCTTATTTTTGGAAGTCTTTATCGCTTTAAAACATATGTTATATCACCCTGTCTGAGATACAGGATAGCTACAAACTGGGTGGGGTTTTCTTTTTTTCCCCTCCCTCTTACTGCAGTTAGTTACGTTATGGATTAACGTTTAGGAATATCTGCAGTGAAACATTACTTGTGTAGCTGTGTAAGACTTACTTAAGCAATTTAACTTATGTTACAGGATCATGACTTTCCTCATAGTAATGCATGCAATTACTATATAGTTCTTCCTATCCTGTTGATTTTCAGAATCATCAATTAGTCTTAACTGCCAGGTCCTCACACAGCTCTTAACAAAGGGCTATTCAGCAAATTAAGTCGGTTAAATGATACTCCCTAATTTTAATTCTAGTTATATATAGTTATCGTTGTGTAGCTGTAAGGATATTTTTTTTTTTTTTTTTTTTACAAGATATCATGGGAAAGAGACACTTTTGTTTAGTCTTTTTGAACAGACACGTGACCAAGGCAGCTTTGAAGCCTTTCTGAAGAGTCCTTCTTGCTTCCGTAGGATGTTAAATCTTTCTGTGGAGTTTCCAGCTATGCACTTCATTCTACAGAGTTTAACTTTTGTGCCATACCAATAAGTAAAAATTGCTCAGGTGAGTGCAGTTAGTCCTAAATTGTTACTGGAGATTCTACATGGGTCACAAGTGCAAACCAAAATCTTCATTTATACTTTATTTTACAGTTGACAGTTGGGAGAAAATGAAAGTAATTATAGCTCAATGGCAGGGAGGGAGGATCCTTATAGGTCCCTTCTGATTTGAGATAGCCTATGAATTCTGTGGTTCTGAGGCTCAAAAGCTGATTAATAACCTGTTTGTCTCCCAGGTTTCCTGCCAGCAAGGGCTCTCTATTTCCCTGTGTGATACCTTGTTTCTGCAGTTTTCCTGGAAGGAGGCTCTGACACCACAGAGAGCCAGCACTGCTCTGCAGTGTTTGGTTGCCTGCATTTGCTAAAGGACACTTGTCCTGTGAGATGCAGAGCAGCTCACTGAAGGGAGCTGGGGACACCTTGCAGCAGGGAGCTTCAGGATAGGGAAGAGGCACTGCTGTTCTCTGAAACCAGCTGGAAGAATCTGCAGTCTCCTACAGTTCCTGCAGTAGCAGTCTGTCCTTGCTTTCTCGCTGTCTTTTTCCCATGAAACCTAAGTTATAGCCCTAGTTCCCACTTGCACTTTCCTTTTTTTTCCAGCAACAACCACAATTTCTTCCTGTCTGTGAAGAGGAAGCAAGGATGCTTTGCAGCCTCCTGTCACCCATTTATTTCATCCACAAAGGAAACAGGGAGAAGCTGAAGATAATTCAGCTTAGAAATAATACTTGGTAAGACTGAATATTTCCTTAGCTTATTGCTCTCATTGGCAGTATGTTTGCTCACACTTTTAAGTACTCTGGCTTCCAGTTTGTGTTCACATGCAATTCAGAGTGTCAGAAATCATCTGTAAAGGGCACACAGTGACACACAGTCTAAGTCTTTCTTAGTTCATACAGTGGAAAAATACATGTTTATAAGTACTGGTTTTCTCTGTATTAACTCTAACTATTTCATTCTCTGGTGTCTTATATGGTTTCAGATCTGCTTGATATTATTTCCACCAAAGAGGCTTTCACAACATCTTGCTCGCTAGCTCTCACACACAGAAGCTCATGTGCTGGCTAAAGGTTGAACTCATGTTGCCTTTCATGTAGAAAAGCTCAGATACAGTCTCCCTCTTCTCCCCAGCCACATATTTTCTCTTACAGAACTGGAATTGCCACTCTTCCTTTTGTCAAATTTGCTTGATAATTGGGTAATGGGTTAAAATTATGACTGACAATCACATAAACACTCACAGCATGTGGGATTGCCCTCATTTCTTTGGTTGGCATGGCTAAAACTGGTCATTTTAAACTATCTGAGTGAAACTATATGTTACCAGACAACCCAGCCTGTGGAAAAAAAAAATTAAAAAGCCTCAATTACTAATCATTTGAAGGACAGCTGAAAGTCACCATTGCTGGTTCACTGATGTGTCACATCAGGAATGTGATTCTTTTTGCTGTATGTGCCAATAACTTGAAGAAAAAGAGCTTGAAAGCTGGAGATGCAGGTGGATGTGAGGCCAAATTAGACCCCGATCCTACACAAAACTCCACACGGGGAGATTGATTTTCCTTGGCACTTTCAGCATATAGTGCTATGTAAAACTGAAAAAAAAAAAACCAAAACAAAACAGAACACCACCAACCCCTTCCCCCCCAAAAAAAAAACCCAGCCAAAACCAGCCCACACAGATCACATTAGCAGAATCAAAATTGCTTTTATTTTCAGGGTCACCACACTCAGCAATATGTTACAGAAAAAGGATGAACCCAGTATGGAGTTGCTGATAATTCCTGAGTTGGTTTGACATATGCAGAATGCTGTTGACTTCAACAGGCTTATTTAGCACATTTGTTTCTTTTGGGTTTAGGATAAGTAAAAAAAGTAATTTCGTGAGGCTATACTGATAAGGTTGCCTATGCGGACTGTAGGCCTGGAGTTGCAAGGCTTGAGTTGCACAGGTAGAGCAGCAAAAAGATTTCCGCTTTAGCCAGGAGTTAACTGTGATTGGGGTAAATAACCTCTTCAGAACTACTCTCAGGACTTTTACATTTATTAAATTCTGTTCAGGAAAAGGAAAAAAAAATAGTTTCCCAAAGCAAGCAGTAGCACTCAAGGTAAAGATCTGGGAAAATAAATGTCCAAAGCTATCACGCTGTGACAGCTCTGGAAAACCTTTACACAGTTTTATAAAACAAACACATCTGATGTTGTATTCTCTGGGTACGTCTTTACATTAGAAGTTCATACTTAACACAAAAGGTGAGTAAAAATGGTTCTCTTGCTCCAAATGTTTGCTGAGCCCATATTGGTGAATTAAGTATCATTCCAGTGGTGTAACGTATCAGTCAGGCTCTATCAACACTTTCAGATGTACAGCAGTTTTGTGGAACTTTTCTGCTGCCTTTAATGTGTATAACTGAGGGGAGGTGGAGATCATTTCAACCTGTGCTGTAGGCTTAATATTCAAAGGAGCTACTTTCTCTGGATCTCAAGAATTGTAGAAAATAAAAATTGTCTGGGGGCTTGCTCTTGTTTTCAAGAAGTATGAAACATTCCAGTGGGCTGATAGCTAAGTGTTATTTCATTTGCTTTCAACACCAATATTTGAGCTTCTTCAGTTTTTATGAACTATTTGAAGTTTTCATGTTCAGTTAGAAATAGATATATTGAAAACTGTTAAAATTTCACCATTTTGGCCCTGGAACCCACAGAGAGGGTGGTGAGGATTAAAAACACATACCAAATCAAAGTTATGCAGGATCTGACTGATTAGCAGCTGGCCAATAGCAGTGTTGACAGTAAGAAAGGAAACCACACTTACTAATACTCATTCATTACTTTCTACTTATGTATGCTGTGTTCCTCTTAAATGTCCAAGAGACCACAGGTTCATAAAGGAAAAAAAAAAATTACAGGAATATAACTCACAGAACCATTCCAAAATTCCAGTATAATAACAAGGAAAATTGATTTAAAGTGCTTCATAGGATATGGAGCCACGAAAAGTAAGATAATGCTGCTTGTTTCTCACACAGGCTTTCACTGAACCAAGAGTAGATGGCACTTTCTGGGTTTCAAGTGATACATACTGCAGCAATTAGTTTGTCAGTATCCTTTGTTTTTTCACCAGTAACTGGGGAGATACTAAGAACTGCACCAAATTCAGTCCCTTTTACAACTGTTACAGGCATTATTACATCAGAGGGACCCAATTACAACTTTTTAATTCTGGGTTCTTCATAGGTAAAGCAGGGGTATAGGCAGTGTCACAGCACCGAGTATGCACTCGTTTGGGAGGGAAGCCCTTTGAGTCTAAATACCTTCTGTGGTATAATACTGCTGAGGGATTGTGAAGATAATTTGCTACTTCGATTCATCTTTGATTCAATATCTCTTGGTTTCTATTATGAATGGGTAAAAAATTAAAATGCAAGCATTGTGTAATGTTAACACGTGAATAGTGTTTTAGAGATTTGGTCTGGGTTTGTGCAGCAGATTGTTTCGTGAGACAGAGCCCTTCACAGAAACCAGACTATTTTACTTGTATTCTTTGGAATTTGCATTTATAAAAGCTACTCATGTTTACACACACACACACATGATATTGTTCATGTATATTGTTCATCTGGTAAGGAAGAAAAAAAAAAAGAAATTGATACCAGTCTGCATATGTGTTCAAAAGCTTAGTGAATTCATCAGGCTCTGCTGTGGATCAAATTTCATGAATCTGCAATAAAAAAATATATCCTTTTTTACCTTGTCTTTGAGTGTTCTGGGGTGAGTTTGTAAGGTTTGAATTACTAGGTAATCACCAAGAAGTCTCCTTTTCATGAGGCTGCAGCTGGGAAATGGACAGTTTAATATTGATGGAAAGAACAAACTCTCCTTCTCCCTTCTTTCCTTTTTCTTCTCTACACTTCTGATTAATCGTTTTCTTCTCTAAGGTGCCTATCCTGAAATCGCCTTTGTGGAAGTCCAAAATGAGCTACAAAGCAAGAGTAGAGCCCAGTTTTTCAAAATCCCATTTATTGACTTCAGTGAGTGTCATATGACACAAAGTTACAAATATTCAAGAAAGAAAAATCCAGTTCATTGACATATCCACAATTATTATTCAACTAAGAAACTAATTTTACATGAATCTGCAGGCTTCTGAAATATTTATGGAATACTCTGCCATCGCCATGCCAGGGGAAAGTATGGAAATAATCAGTTCTGGCTTCTAAAAGAAGGAAAATATTAAACCTTCATTTAAAATGAATAGACACAAAGATTGAACTCTAGTAGGAGTAAACAGCACAGTGTCTAGTATGGTGTAGACATGTACACACCTGTGCTGTCTGCCCAGCATGTCTTTAAAGATGCCATTGTTTAATGGTATTGCCTAGGAAGGTTTCTGGATAACACACCTTCCACTGCTGTTCACTCCTAGATCCATTTTGGCCCTTTCAAACAAGTTGAGCAAGAAATTGAAGTTAATTGCTGAAGTTTAGCACATGACAAATTTTTAGATTAAGGACATGTTCTTTCTTATTTAAACCAACTGCTGGAAATCCACTGTGATGAATGAGAAAGGACAACCTCAGTGCAGAGTCTCCAGGGACTGCTAGGTCTAAGGCAAACATTAAATTAACCCTCTTCCGGCTTTCTAGTCCAAAGGAACTCTTTGCATGTAAGGAGATGTGAGATCCTGTTCGGAGACTGCAGAATTCATGGGACTGGACTGAACTAAGAGCTCCAAAAGGTTTTCCACTTCTCTGTTTCTGGATGACATATTTGAGTAAAAACCTTTGCTGATGACTTCTCTGCTGGTTTCTTGAGTTACACTTCCCATGTCTAAGTCTGGTGGGAGCTGAACTGAACAAGGTTTTCTGACCTCTTGCTTTGACCTGTGAGAGATTTGTTTATGCAGGCAGACTGGTTCTCATGGTTGAAGCCACTCGCTTTTTCCCTATGTGGTCTTTCTGTCCAATGAAGGGTGGTACTGTGGGTCTGTGAGGAGCATCATGTTGTGGTCTGAGCAGCTGGAAGAGGGGAGGTTACAAAATGAAGTCCCGAATAAGGGAACAGAGATGCCCTAGGGCTGTATTAGAAATAGTGGCTTCTCCCATCTGTTCTCTCCTCTTAAGTTCTCCACATACTGAGTGCTGGCAGTCTGGCTAGCATGGTAGTTTCCTGGGATATCTGAATTTAACGGGAATTGTGCTATTTAAAAGATAAGTATTTTACTGGTTTTCATACCCAAGATCAAAAATGGCCCAGATTCATGACGCTTACCTGACCTATGATGGCCTTTTCCCCCTGGTGATTTAAAAGTGGACTTGAGAAGCAGAGATGTTTTCATTTCTTCAGTTTCTTTTTATTTTTCTTTCCTTTTTTTCCCCTCTTCATTCTCTTCCACACTTAAAAAAACCCTGCAAATACCCAAAACATTCTTTCAGCAGCATGATACGTGCACATCAGTGCATCCCAAGGTATAGATTTTAGCAAGGAAGGAAAATGTGCATTTTTTTGTATAACTGTTGCCATTACATAAGAGTGCGGGATAGGAAGGCAGTTCTTAAGATGCTCCTCCCTGGCCTGGAAGGGCATCATATCCGATTAAGACAACTTACTTAATTCCACACATTGGTAAACGAACAGGGATGTGGAAGGGCATGTATATGAAAGAGGAGGACTTTTTAATCTCACAAGCTGGCCTCAGGGGTTTTGGTTCAGAAACAGACAGGAGTTATATAGGATTCCCATAATACAGCTGGTGCACCCATAACTGCGTTGGCTATAATAGAATTTTTTACTGTGCTAGGAATGAAATACCGGGCTCTCATTGTTATCTTTCCTTGTGCAGCTGTAAAGAATTTATTTGTGAGTTTTACAATATCCAGAGGTGGTTCCTTTGTACCCTTTTTCAATAAAGATGAAATGCCAAAAGTTTTTTAGTTTCTTATTACTCTCTTTGCCCAGTACAAAGCCCTTGTAGCAGTCCTGAGACTGACACATCTGTCCTATCGTGAACCTTTTCTGAAAGAGACCATTTTGATTTCCCTGCATAGATGGTCCTTCTAATGCCATTTTTAGTTAGCCCCAATATTGAGTCTTTTCCAGCATCTTGAGTTCAAGGAGCTCATGCCAGACTAGTGAGACTTTTATTAATGGTTCTGAACAGTTATTTTATCGATTCTTGACAAGACTCCGGGTCATACCTTGGATTTTAGGCATTCTGTGTTCAGCGTACTGAAATTTCTTGTGAGCCTGAAGTGTCCCACCTTAGAACGGAAAAAATGTCATACATGAAATGTGGGGATAAAAATGTTTCACTAGAAAAGGATACCTCAATTGCCCAGAATACAGAGGAATCAGGGACCCATTTCATTGCCACATGGTTTCTTGCCCCCTCGTCTCTCTTTGGTGAGACCGCTGATCTTTAAAGAGTTTGGTCCTGTTTTGTCAGTGCCTTAAGTGGAAGCAGGAGAAGGCACTTGAAGTGACTTCCCAAATACTCCAGTTGCCATCATCAGTCAGTGGCGGCTCATGAGAACTGTTCTGGATTTGATACTGCTGTTTGAGCATATTCCATCCTGACAAACATAGTCCTTTTTTAAAAAAATCTGTCAGTATTAAAGGTAACTTTCGTGTTAATGGAAATGACAACTAGCAAAGAAATACACAATAATAAAAAGAGTGTATTTTAGGTTATATTTCTTTTTCTTCCTGCATCGTGATTCCTTAAAAATTAATTGATGTTAAGAAATGCACCTTTTTTTCCACTGAGACTTTTTTTCACTGTCTTTTATGAATCCCCTTTCACCTCCGTAGGTGCTTGTCATGTCTAGGGAAACAGTAAATTTTAAATTCAGATGCAGCAGGTCTGATGATGTTGTCTATTCACAAGTGAGTTTCCCCTTGAAATGAGGATGGACCAAGCATTGCTTCTAAGGAGTAAGGAAATAACAAACTCCAAATTTCTGGAAGGACATGAGGGAAACTGAAGAAAATCTTTCTCTTAACCTTTTATAGTGAATCTACCACACATACATATATCTTCAACGGCTATTACCCAACAATCTCCTTCTCATTCAAGAAGTACTTGGACAGATGGAAGTCAAAACAGTAGGGGACTAACAAACTGTTTCAAGGTTCCCAAATTAGGTCTGCTTAAAAGTAAAAAATGGATTTATAAATGCTAGCATCCAATCAGAGTGTTGCCACTGATTTTCATGGTTCTGGCAGTATCTGGCTCCTAACACAAATACAAATGTCGTGATTTGTTTTCTATCCTTTCTGATGTCAATGTAAACAGTCTTTTGAATGGATTTGGATATTTCTCTGTGTGAATATGAAGCCTAACTCAACAGTATTGTGTTAGTTTATGAGAAGCAGAAGGGGAATGTGACAAATTTAGTGACATTGTCCAAGCTATCTGAAACACAGAAAATGTCTTACATAATGAAAAGCATATTAGAGTTTAAAACATGTTATATATTCATTGTCTAAGTGTACACTAGAATCCAACTGTCTGAAGATTTGAGCTGAAAATGACCAAGCCAAACCAAAAGGCATAGAAATAGTCAACATGATTTATACAATTCACTATCTAAATCTTCCGAAGCTATTAGAATGTTTCTTGATGATCCTGTCTTTTCTCTGAAGATGCATGAGAGAAGTCAGTTCTTATAGGAACGAGTGCAATACTCTGAGAAGGCAAGATTCCCCCATTCTTTCCTGTTCTTTTAAGAATAATCTGATGCATTTTTCCCTGAATATATATCTGTATCTTTGGTCTTGTCTCGCAATTATTTGAATTCAGTCATCTGCATTTCCCAAGGAAGTCTTACATTCAGGCCCACATTAGCAATAGAGTATCTGTACAGCTTACAAATTATTAATAGAATTTGACAGAAGGCCCTTAAGCCCATTTTTTAACCAACATACTGTAAAATTTTCAGGAGTTATTTTTCAGGAACAGTTAAGGCAAACAGATGAATGATAAGCAGGTTTCATATGTAAATCCTGCCTAGTTTGCTCTTCCAGGTGCTGCATGTGGTATGAGAATGCAGGGGTATGTGTGCCTCACAATGAGGGATGCTCTAGCATACCACAGGCAGCGTACAAGCCTTGATTTTGAAGTCTGATCACTCTGTGCTCAGCTAACAACATTGTTTACCACAAAAGGTTCAGCAAAAACTACTGCTAAAATTGCTCAGTGGTCAGTTGTGTTTCTCAAAATTAATTTCCAGGCTGAGCAGCTGCCTGCTGTGAGGAGGTTTATGCTAGGTAGACTGCCACAAGATGCCCAAGACCTTGCCAAGACAAGATGACAAAGACCTATTCTAAGCAACACATTTTAGAATATGCACTTGCTTAGGCACATTATTATTATTATAAATGTCTTGAAGTTATTTTCTAAGTCTTTGTCACCGTAGAAATAATTACACAATTACTTACCAGTTTTTCCAAAGAAGGACTGATTGTGTACCTCGGTACAGATACAATGGCTCTCCAAGGTATTAAAGAATTACTTGACTGCAAATAAGATACTATCTCTTCACTGTGCAGGACCTCGCAGGAAAGGAGCAGCTGCCAACCAGGCTGACCGAACACATTTGGGGCTATTGGGTGACAAAAAGCTATCCATGACCTGGCTTCAGTGTGCGCCTGAGCCCATGTGCTGGGCTGCATCCCCACAGTGTGAGCAGCAAGTTGAGGGAGGGGATTCTCCCCCTCTGCTGCGCTCTGCGGAGAACCCTCTGCAGTCCTGCATCCACCTCTGGGGCAACAACACAGGAGGGACATGGAGCTGTTGGAGAGATTCCAGAGGAGGCCATGGAGATGCTGTGAGGGCTGTAGCAGCTCTGCTCTGGAGACAGGCTGAGAGAACTGGGCTGGTTCAGCCTGGAGAAGAGAAGGCTCCTTAAGGGGAGACCTCAGAGCAGCTGCCAGTGCCTAAAGGGGCTATAAGAAATCTGGAGAGGGGCTTTGGACAAGGGCCTGTAGGGACAGGACAAGGGGAATGGCTTTAACCTGACAGAGGGGAGATTGAGATGAGATATTTGGCAGAAGTTCTTCCCTGTGAGGGTGCTGAGGCCCTGGCACAGGTTGCCCAAAGAAGCTGCGGCTATTTATGCTACATATATATATAAAACCATAAATGCTATAACATTAGCACCTGGACGTTTTTCTTTGCTTCTCTTCTGAAGTTACCTAATTTCTTATTTTTTTTTCTGAGACTGGTCCTTCAGAATGTGAAATCACAGCAGAGTATTTTGTGTTATGGTGCAGTGCCTCTTTTCCTTCCCAAAGAGGAACAAATTGGTCTTAGGATACTTTGTTGTTGTGGTTTAAACACCTCTATCTCCTTTATTTAACCTGGTAGATAGTCATCCTTTTAGGGACTCCTACCCCTTTCCTGAAAAGGTGGGCAGGTTTTACTTTTGTCCCCCAGGACTCTTTGAACAAGAGAATCTCAATCTTTTCCCTCAGATGCCAGCATCACTGATGTCCAGGAAAGTGGCACATGACACACAGCATGACACCAAGCCCGTCCCACATGACAGAGTGGTTGCACATTTACTGGTGACATCCGGAGATACAGTTCATAGAACCACAGAATCACAGACTGATTGGGTTGGAAGGGACCTTAAAACTCATCCAGTTCCAACCCCTGCCACAGGAAGGGACGTCTTTCCCTAGACCAGTTTGCTCCAAGCCCCATCCAGCCTGGCCTTGAACACTGCCAGGGATGGGGCAGCCACAGCTTCTCTGGGCAACCTGTGCCAGGGCCTCACCAGCCTCACAATAAAGAACTTAATCCCTATATCCAACCTGAACTTTCCCTGTTTAAGTCTGAACCCATTCCCCTTTTCCTGTCACTACAGTCCCTGATGAAGAGTCCCTCTCCAGCACCCTTGTAGGCCCTCTTCAGGTACTGGAAGGCTGCTATGAGGTCTCCATCAGTTTCACCTTGCAGGAAGTACTACTGAAAGATGCATTGAAGCATCCTGTATGTTTTGACTGTGCAAAAGTTTAGTTGTATCACCTAGTCAGGGCAGGTTTGGCCATGCAAGCTACCAATTTGTTTATCTCTATTCAACAGTTAATCTTTCTTTAAATAGTGGAAGCTTAAATCTGAAATCCACTGGTTTCCTAGGACCTTTTAAGTCAGCTTTCAAAGGCAGTCTTTTATTGCTGGGTTATAAACCCCTGTACAGAAGGAAAGCTTTAAGTCTGAATATTAAAGTGTTTAAAGTTTTTAAAGTTCCTGTTTGGATTGTGAACCTATTATTAAAGCAGGATGGAAACGAGTTTGCAGTCTGCCTTTTACGCAGAGCATCCGTACTGCCAGAGTCCAAAATGAAGTCACTTTTTTGGATTAGGCGCCGACCACAGAAGTCTTAGAAATGCCACTTGTAATTAAAAACATTGTGCCTGGATCCTTCTGTCTTTATCGAGCTTAAATGGCCACTGAAAGCAATATAAGTTGAGACTGAGGAACAACAGGAAGCTCATGTCCTCTGTTTTCTAATATATGTAACTGTTTATGGATGCTTGGAAAGCTTTGTACATTTTGTATGTTTCAACAATATAATAGATGCAATTTCCTCTGACTTTGATAGTGATTATAATAACAGTTAGTGCTCTGTGAGGCCAAGCAGAGCCACCTTTCCTTGTCCCCTTCTCCATCCCATATGAGATTGACTGTCAACCCTTCAGGGCACACAAATCTGTGAGCTGTTGTTGCAGATTTCTTTGGGTTTTTTTATTTTTCAGTTTTATCTGTTGTATTTCTACTGATGCTTTGTCTGCTTTATGGATCAGAGACTTTCATCTAGCTGCCTGGAGGAGCTTAGCACAATGCAGCCCTGATCCTGCCTGAGCTATCACAGTATCAATACTAATTGCACAGCATTTTAATTCATCAAAATGCTATGTGAACTGGATGGGCTGTATTCAGGAAAGGATGTCTGCAGGCACCTGAACACGGGCTTGGTTGGAATTGAAGCACTAAGCAGAATCCTGTGGTCAAAAACATACCCTTCCAGCTGCTGGCAGCTGTAGGCCCATTGGCTTGTTCCTTTTTGACTCAGCATTTGACTCAACACATACCAGTTGGACATCTCTAACTTCCACTGCACTTTGGAAGCTGCACACCTTTCTGTTCAAGTTCCCTCCTCTGCCCCTGGTACATATTCTCAGGATGTATTACATAGGATCAGAGCCTTCCAATAATAAAGCTCTGGACACATTTTTTCAACATACGACAGGGACAGAAGAGACTCAGCTAGCTGGAAGATAGGGCCATCTCCCCGTCTCTCCAGAAATACATGCCAGATTCCAGGAGGATTAAGTAGAAAAGATGAATATGGCCACGCAGAGTAGTGATCACAGCATTTACCTTGCTCTCAGGGAATTTTGTTTTGTACTATCCTACAGCACCATCAGGCAAGAAGGAAGAATGTCTGTGGGCACAGCTCAAAACACAAGAGTTCCCCACGTTTGCTGACTGCAGTGTAGAGGTATCTCGAGGTATCTCCCCAGTCAGCAACTTGGTGGCCATTTAGGGGTCTACATTTCACTCAGCAGCCCCTGGGCTCACAAGGGGTCCCAGGCTCCCCTCCTGCCTGGAGATGGAGCTTAAAAGCATTTTGTTTAATTGTGTTTTGTTTTTTCCCTGGCACAAGTAGTCTCAGTATCAGTGAATTCTTTGCAACCACATCTTTTCAGAGGATCCCCATTTTACCATAAATCATCTGTGCCCAAGTTTAAATGCTTTCTGATGAGGACTCCCAGATGTGCTGAATTTGCATGAAGTTATTTAGTGCACTTAGTAGACCACAAAACAGAGGAGAAGTGCCAACAGCTAAGTAACCCATGTAACCCCCTCCTTTTAACTGTATTCATTCTATCATTTACCAATGCAGCAGAAGTACTGCAGCCAGCTGTCAGGAAAGGCTTGAGGGTCAAGTATAGCATCCAGACATCCAGTCCTGGAGCTGCTCAAGTGACTAGGAACAGGGAAATCACCCACTGTCCTGCAGCACACTAATCTATAATGCTTCACAGTTGAGCAGCAACCTTTGTTTTTTGTATTCTTTTCTTAAAATGCATCTATAAATCTGAGTGTCGTGCTCCTCATCAAGTTACCTAGCTGCCATATTTCTAGGTAGTTCACGGAATCCCAACCTTCAAACAAGAGTAAAGTATTGGGTAAGAGACTATAATGATTTCTGATCCAGTGCTGGCCAAAAAGGTTTGCGGATCATCTTCAGTTCCTGACAGCAGTGGTGATGTTTAGAAATATTACAGCCTGCAACAGGGGTGGAAGGGCTATGAATAGTACTGGTATCATACAGTGCAATTCCGGTTTTGTCAGTGAATCAGCAGTATTCAGAGAGCTGTAAATGGCTGTAATTCTTGCTCTGTGCCTGCTGACAGTGCAGGATGGTGTGCTGGGCGTTCATGGGCACTGTTGAGCCAGAGCTGTGTTGGAAGGCCTCTGGATTGCTGCCATCAGAGCCAGGGTCAAGAAATATTCCTCTGTGAAGTAAAATCCAACATGAGCATTGTGGTTAAAGGCTCTGCCTCGCCAGTGTAGGTGTTACACTAGATAACAGCTTGGCAAAACAAATGGCAGGTTACCCTGCAAGTAAGGCCCTCTCCTTTTTTGTTTGCTTCAAGATGGCATGTATGTCAGTCAAAAGTGTTTTAACTGAATGTGAAAGTTTGCCTCTTCTCTTTTGGAATGGAGACAGGGCACTAAAAGCAGGGGGTTAACTGGGGCCCCGTGGTCTCTAGGTACATAAGGGAAAGAATCAAGAGGGAATTCTGTATGTTAATGAGCTGGTTTGGTTAATAAAAACTGAACATATTTGACACATATAACATTTTAAATATCCCTTAAAATAGTTTACTGGCAAACTTAAAGCCATAGGTATTTCTGCACTGAGCCATGGAATTGTGAAGGAGTTCTCTCATGACGTTCTGCACATAGAAAATGCCAAGAAAGGCAAAAAGGACAGCTTTAGATATGGGAAAAAATGGAAGAATCCTGCACATGCTGATAATTCTTGATGCATGCACTTATGCTGGCAAACACATGCACGCATGCACACTCTTTGTGCAAAGCCATTTCATGACGGAGGAGTAGAATAAGATGAAATTAGGAGCAGAGCAGATTTCAAATGCAGCAGCTATGAGAGGACAGTGAGAGGAAAATACAGAAAGTCAAGGACACTGCCAGGTATGATGCTGAGATATGAGATCATAGAATCATACAGTGGTTAGGGTTAGAAAGGAGCATAAGAACATCAAGTTCCACACCTCACAGTAGACTATGGCACCCAAGCCCCTTCCAACCTGCCCTTGAACACTGCCAGGGATGGAGCATTCAGAACTTCTCTGGGCAACCTGTGCCAGTGCCTCACCACCCCATGCTGTTCTTCCCAAGAAAGCTACCAAAGGTACCTACCAGCAAAGCTGCCAGCAGCCAACACTTGGTCAAGGGGAAGAACAATCAATTTCTCTTCCCACAACTATTAACGTGCAAACAAACACTTCTCCATGGGATAGAAGCATTGCATGTGGCATTGTGACAGGACTAAAGACTGCAGTCTGATGGTTATAATGTTTACTATCATCAAACGTGAGCTTCGATGAAACCATGGCTCCCTGCACCACATTACCATAAGGGGGTTGAAGAAAAACTTGAGATTCACTGATAAATTATGGCCCATATATCCTGCTACAAACACCGCCTTAGCATTTGAAATGCATGACAGAAAACTGTCCTAAATGATCACTGACCTTCAAACAGAAGGGGGAAGAAAGCCAGACCCAAGTTGATAATACCTTCTCTGAAGCAAAAAACCCTGTGTTTAACTGTATTCTCATGAAAAATCACCTGTACCACAAGAGGATAAATTTGGAGCATTCTCAGTTTCAGAGTGAACATTTTATATAAACACATGAAGCAGTATAGGAAAAATACAGTGTTCTCCACAGCAGTAATGCTCAGTGAGCTAAAAACACAGACTGGGCCAGATCTTAGCTATAATTCCCAATGCAACCTATTCTCAAGTGCAAAGCCTCCTGAGAGATTCCTTACATAACAGGAAATTGTGGATAATCACATAAAATACATCAAAGCCATTTCAGATATTTCTAACACAAGTAGTATATACTAAATGTTAAAGGCGGGGGGGGGGCCCCCCCAACAACAACCCTAAACCTGTGCATATTAGCATTTAGGTTTTTATTTTGTAAGGGTTGGAATATTTCTTCCATGAACAGGGTTTACAAATTCGCTGGGGTGTGGAGTTCTGACCAGTCTTCTGTGTGTTACTTTCAGATTGTATGATCTCAACAGGAGAGCACAGAAAGGGAACAGACATAGCAGATCAGAAGCAGTCAGGGAACATTAACTGCCTACATGCATAATTTTTAGTACGGTGACCTGGTGGACATTTTGCAAGGATTTCAAAATACTACAGCATGCAAGGAACAGGAAGAGTGAAACCTTCCTCAAGCCCTTTTGTGTTTCCATACACATGCTAACAAATAGAAAAAGACAATAATATAAACAGGTTTTAATTCCTAACAGCCTCTCAGGTTTCAGCAGGGATTTTCAAGGGAGAATAACTGAGTGCTTTGAAAATAGGAGAAGACTGCAGCAATACATAAAACCAAATTTGATGTTATATCAGTGTATCCCATACCGGAATAACTACATCAACCCCAAAATGCAAAAGCAAGGGACCTTCACAACCAGCACTGTGGGTCCATCCGTCAGTCTCTGTACCTGTGTCTGTTGATTTTCTATGCTACGGAAGTATATTATGCTAACTTGAATGTGCAAAAAGGAGAATTTAAATTTATCGAGCAGGTTTATTTTGACGTTGTACAAATGTGTTGAATGCTGCATGCTAACGTTGTTGGAGTGCTAGGTCAGAGTCAGGGATTGTACATTATGCAGTTTTAAAACACACTGAAATTAATGGAGCACAATCCACAGATCCATGGTTTTATACCAGCCTGTCTCAGTCTAAGGTCAAACGAGAAAAGTTTCCTGACAAGAGCTATAGACCTGTCTCTCTTCTTGCTCTGCTGCTGACTTAGCTGGTTAGCTAAATAAATGTAATATAACACCTAAAACTCCACAAAAGAAAAAAAAAATCTCCAAATTTAGGTTAAAACCAAAAAAAGTTATGGTAACATAAGTGTCTCTAAGTTTTGCAATAATCCTCCAGTACTTTTTGCATCCCAAAAGGCTCCAGATGTGACCAGCCACTGCAAAATGGCAAGTTGTTTATCAGCATTCAAGCTGCAAACTGGCACCTGTAATTTCACTCTCACTTTGAACCATCAGAATTAAGATATCCAGAAAACTCTACTAAGACAGGTTTCTGTGTATTAATACATAAGCATTTATAGTAAAATGCCCTGTCTGTCAACCTCAAGATAGGGGACACAGCATCTGATGCTTCCCCCTGCTCAGCTGCGTGTATGCAGCATGATCCAAGTGTTTCTCTCTGCTGGGTGTTAAGGGTATCTGTATCAAGCAAAAGAGAGAAAATGGATATAAACCAGTTACTGGCAGTGCTGTTTTTAAACACATTGTTATTTTCCACCCTTATCTTTCCTGCCATTTTAAGCTATGAGGACCACAGACAGCAGAGTGATGAGGCTTGCTACTGCGCATCCATGGGCTGGCTGTGGCAATGCTCGTGCCATATACATACATATGTATATAAATGATGACGAGACCCCACAAACTTCACGTGCACGAATAATTTCTACCACTGATGCTGGATCCCTTTGGAGAGATAATGGGGTCCCCAGCACTTGCAATCACCAACAGATTGCAGAGTGGGGAGAGAAGGTCATGGGGAGCCTGAACGCTTGTGCAGAATTCGAATATTCCATGGTTTTGATTGCGTTCCCTTCCTGATCTGATCTATTCACAGCTATGTGTTGTTCTGGGGAGGAAAGCTCCCTCCTGACTACTTCTTTCTGAAAATGAGTGCCACCTTTTCCATTTTTACAGGTGATGAATTCTGCTGCTGATAGAAGCTACAAAATAAGCCATGCTGTACCCCAGGGGCAGATGTATTTTCAGAAAGTCACCTCCTTGTTTGTGAGAAGCACCTGCCAATTAATATGCTTAAAAATATCACTGGAGTTATGTAAGAGCTTTAAAAATTCTTCTGCTCCTTGACTCTGCAGCACTTCACCTATTACTTAAAGTAATCAAGCTTTGATGTGCTTTAAGATAAACTCAAAACCGAACAGCCCTAGCTTAACATACGCAAGAAACCCTTAAATTCTTCTTCTTGTGCATAATCATTCAAACCTGTCCATGTGATGTGCAGCCTGATCTTGCACTAATGATCTTGCTGTAAGTGGCAATCTGTGTCCCTGATCAGGCTGCCCTCAACCATGGTGCTGGTGTTACTGGCCACACCATGATTCCCCATTAATGACGTAAAGTGTATGTAACACTGTTTGCAGTTCATAGGCATTCGGATGGCAATGGGTGAATGAACTCCAGGCTCAGTGTATCAAATCAGCTGCCCAGGGCTGTTCTGATGTCCCATCATTCTGCTTTTCTAATCATTTTCTAAGAGAAGACTTCATGGAAATGACTCTTCGGCAGCAAGTTCTGTCAAAGATCTTCCTTGGAGATCGTTTTGAGGGTGAGAGGAGAATCTTTTCATGTGATGTGGTTCTCTACTAGGAGTTACACATACACCCGAGCTCCAGAGAGCATAAGGGCACAGTAAACTTGCTGCTTATGGCACTTGCTGGTTTGTGCTGTAAAATGCAGTGTGTAATACAAATATTGAGTCCTTCATAGCTACTCTTTTGTATACAGTGTGTTTGAAGCAATAAGGGTTTTCTGGCTTAAACTGGTGGAAGATACTGAAAGGGATACATGTTATTTTTTTTTTTTTTCAGGAACTAATTCAGGGCACTGAAGTTAATGAGAATTTTCCTTCTGTGAGCTTTGGATCAGGCTTTAAGGCTAAGAGTTCAAAATAAATAGAGAAATAAATATCCTGCACACACACCTTCTCATTCATGACCCATTCAGAGATTTGTAGGGCTGGACCTCTGGTGCAGGAGGACCTATTTCTGTACTACAGGTACTCCAGGAAAGCACCAAGAGCTGGTAAGCGCCTACCCTTTCTGTAGTGTTGCAACTTCAGTAAAACCCAAGTATATGGGTTTTGACTGATGACTTCATTCTCTCATCAGAAAGATATGCGAGTAAGAATTGTTGTCTATCTTGTAAAAACAGCGCTACACTTGTACATGCATGTGTAGAGCTGTTAAAAGATTTTACAAGATACATGGGAATGTGTGCCTGCTTATCTAAGGAAAGAACTGAGCTCAACATTAACAGCAAAAAAATCCACCCTCTTGCTGAGACCTTGCCCGCCAAGTTTTAGCTGTGCGTTCTCTGTTTGAGGCACATACTCCCACATCCTGCAGTGAGAGGTGAACACACTCTTTAATTTAGAGTGAAGATTTAGGAGCAAATTCTACTTTCATTTACATCATTAAAATCCTAATGAGGCTGTAAATCAAGGTAAGAATATGGTTGAGGTCGATAGGGTTGGATGCATTTAAATGACTGTAGAATTTGTCCATTTTAGGAGGAAATATAAACCAGACTAGCCGGAGAAGAGCTCTGACACAAATACTAGTGCTGAGAGAGAAAAGATTTCACATTCCGAACAGGGTAAGAACAGCCCTCAATTTTGGGTCTGAATGGTTTGCTTCTTCCTGAAAAGAGGTAATAGTGAAAAAGTTTACTGTCCTCAGCCTCAATAGCCAATAACAAATATGTTAAACCAGCCAAACAATAAGTTGCAAAAGGTTGAAATACAGGTTTTCGCTGAAATATCCTTGATAGGGTGGTAATTAGAACTACATCTCTGTATGTCAGGGTTTACTATTTTCTTTCAACTATTAAAAAAACTTCATGTATTTCCCAAAATATATCAACACAACTGCATTTTCCATCATTCCTAGGTTTGGGTTGTTTGGTTGGGATTTTTTTTTTGTCTGTAGGCTTCGGTGTTTCAAATATTATATAATGTGGGATGATCTATCAATACACATTCTATTCACTGAGACCTTTGGTTATACATGGACAGTGAATTTGTTCTTGAGCTGAAACTGCAGTACGTTTAATTACACCTAAATGCAGTCTGAAGTTGCTTTTTATTCTGCATTATTCCTCAAGAGAAAAAAACCCAAAACCCAAATCAACAAACAAAACAACACCAAAACCACCATGCAGTTGGTAGTGTTTTCTGCATATGTACTTACTGCTTAATAGTTTTGCAGGTAGTGCAAAAAAGGTAGGATGGTGGTGTGCACCCAAGCAGCTGCCGTTTCATGAGCTGTTGTATGCTATCAGCCTTCCTTTCTCTCCCTGGCTGGCTTTTATTTTGTGATTAGCAGTTTTCCATTATATTTGAAGTCTTAATTAATGTTGTTTTGTAGTTTTTCAGTATAAGAGAGCACAATTCTGAAGCTGAAGAAGGCAGCCCATCTGATACGCCCTGTCCACAGCACTGGTTTGAATGAAAGCCTCCACCAAGCACACAGCCTATGGAGTCAACCTCTCAGCTAAGCTGCAGCCAAATTGTTTTTGTATTCCTTATAAAGACATGCAGTACTTGCCAGGAAATACAAGAAAATAACATGAACCACTAAAACAGTAGTTGTTGTTATTGGAAATTATTAAAACAAACAGTAATATAATCATATATAAACTTTAATATTAGCATTCTAGAGCAAAATTATTTCTGATAATGAGTAGAAGCATAGTATCAAGGAACATTTTGTCTTACAAATAGTATTAATATGATCTGATGCAAGTGGTGAGATTGCCAAATATAATTTTGCTGACACAAGACATGTAATGAGAATCTGTGGAACACGGCATATAAACCCATTGTCTTCTGAGCAAAGCTCACGTCTTCAAACTGCACAGCAGCAAATCTATGATTCAATTGTGAAGCTCTTTCCTTACAGGCAGCATTAATTCCATACACTACCGATGTTAATTATGTTTCTATGAGAGAGACACAAACTTGATTATTTTTTTTTTTCTAAAATGTGAAGGAAGAGGTTGTAAAAAACCAAGACAAGATTCTATGTAAGATTTCAAACCTGCCAAGAGAAGTTGTAGATAAATAATTACATTTAAGCAGACTTGAAAATTGAAATTATTGGATTTTTTTCCTTTGTTATGTATGTCATGATCCCAGTTCAAAATTATCTGTTTCCTTTAAAAAAATGTGCAGTTCCTGGTTTAGTGTATTCTTTGGTGTACCTAACAATATCACAACACATCCCAACACTTGAAATACAGATTTTAAGACTGGCTTATGCAAAAGGCAGCACTGAAGGGAATCAGAGTCACAGAACCATTTAGGTTGGAAAAGACCTTTAAGATCATCAAGTCCAACCATAAACCTAATGAAAAGGTCTGAGGATTTATGCTATATTGTTGAAAGTACTTAATACCTAAATTCTTGAGAGCCAAGTAGGTGACCTGCAGTGCCCTCTTGGAACTTGCTATGTAACCCAGGAGTTAGCAATTCCTAATTAAATGTAAAACCATGGGTGCAGAAACATACTTTCCAATTTAATGCTTTAATAATAAAACATACATTAAAACTTGTAAAGCTTATAGTTAGATTCCTAGTGAAAACATTCAGTCTAAAATAACCATTAGATTTTTAAAACATTTGCTTAAAATGTGCTATTGCTGTGAACAGTCCTCATAGTAAATCCATTAGCCAAAATATTCACTAAAAGCAAACAAAGGAGCACAGACATAACCAAACCAAACTCAACTTTCTGTCTTAGTTTACACTTCTGAGAGCATTTTTTGAAACATGTTTCCAGCTCTTTCTGAGTCCCTCTGTGATAGGCACTGAATCTTTCAAAACAACTAAGCACCGTTCTTGACAGAATTGGAAAACACATAAATATACCTTTGCACCCAAACAACGAGAAAGGAACTTTTATAGCAATAGAATGATGTAAGGTGGCAAAGTCAAGCACTAAACAGCCAGGAAGAGCTGGTGTGGCTCTTGCCCATGAAACTTGAGTTACCACCCATATGCATCACTACCCTTGCTGATGCAGTTCTTAAAGGACATTGTCGTGGTTTAACCTCAACCAGACAGCTTGTTACCCATTCCCCCCCCTTCTTGCCCTCCCCCTACTCCTGGAGGGACGGAGAGGAGAATCAGAAAGAATGCAACTCCCACGGGCTGAGATAAGAACAGTTTAGTAACTAAGGTATAACACAAATCACTACTGCTACCACCAATAATAGTAATGATAAAGGAAATAACAAGGGAAGAGAATACAACACCCCATCACCAGGCAACCGATAACTCGCTCCCCCCAGCCCGACCAAGCACCGACCGATACCTCCTCCAACCCTGCAGTCCACTCTCACCCCCTTCCGGGTCACTCCCAGTTACATCCTGGGCATGACGTGCTGTGGTATGGAATACCTCTTTGGTCAGTTTGGGTCAGGTGTCCTGTCCCTGCTTCCTCCCGGCTTCCTTCCTCCCTGGCAGAGCATGAGGCCCACAAGTCCTTGGCCAAACCAAAACATCATTGGTTTTCAGCTCTGTTCCCAGCTGAAAGTCAAAACACAGCACTGCACCAGCTACCAAGAAAGAGAAAAATGACTGCTACTGCTGAACCCAGGACAGACATGTACTTAGGCTACTTTTTTTTTTTAAAGACCATCTGTCTTTTTATTCAACCTCATTTTTCAATATGTGGCCACAGCCTTATGTAGAGCATAGTACCCTTTTTTGACCTGGACTATTAACTTTCTCCTAGGTTTGCCTATGATTGTCATGTTTCTAACATCTAATTTTCAGAATGGCAATGAAAATAATAAGGATGCAAACCGAGGTAAAGAGAAGATGAAAATGAACACATTTTGGTGCCCAGATTGAGAATGTCCATGTTCTTTCTTCTGACCAATTACCATTTTATTGTTCTGTATGCTCATTTACATTAAAAGCTTAAACCCTACTTAGCTGTAACCATTGGTACCTGAAACCAAACTGCATTTTCAATCCCAACCCCTTTTTTTGGCTGCTTTCTATACTAGAGATGTCGACAGTAGAAGGGCATAAATCCCCCCCCCTAAAGTTATCTAAGCTGGTCTGCTTCTGGGTGTACCTGGAGACACATGTCTTGTCAATGCAGGCAATTTAGCTATCACAGCCCTGTCAAGACCAGCAGTCTAAATATCCCTTCACCTGACTTCACTTGTATATTTAGTACATTAGAAATTGGCATGACTGACCAAACCTGTGGTCAAAGCCTCAGGAAGGTGTTCTTAGCCACCAGTCTGCCATTTTGTATAACAGGGAAGACACTAAGGAGACTGTAAGGAGGCTGGGATTTTACACACCAAAACCTTCCCATTAACAGTGCAATTTGATGCTGAAAGATGACAACATTAAGGACTTTGATGCCTGAGGGAGGACACCTGTACTAACAGGTTGCCTCCTAGTGCCATGCTAAGTTAGTGACTGAGAAGGCAAAACACCAAATCAACAGTATCAATGCAGATATTTTACAGAGTCCCACATTTAATTAAGGAGTTAATTTGTTATAAAATTTAATGCGTGCTTTTAAGAGTAGATCATAATTTTAAAGTAAAGAGTAAAAATTATCTTAAATCCATTAAAAAAAAAAAAATCAAAAAGACTATTTGTCCACCCCCAAAAAGGTTGCTTCTGGTTTCTATTGTGACTATCATGACTAAGGTTTCTATCATGAGAAACACGTTGTTTTAAAGTTTGTAGCAGGGACATTCTGCATAATTTTTTCTACTTCAAACTTTAATTTAGCTCAATCAACACTTTATCTTTTCGTGTAATAAACTGTTACTGTCTCTTTACATATATCATATATATGATGAAAAAGGAAAAAAACAAACCAAACCAAAACTCCAAAATATTTGTCCTACGTCCTTTTCATTTTCTTTTGGGGATGTCTTTTGGAACCACAGCTCCATCTTCTTCCCAGAGATGATATACATAATCTGTACTTCTCCATGCTTGCTTGACAGAAGTAAATCAATTTTTTTAATCTCCCACCCTCCAGATCTTTCAGTAAGAACAGTCAAGTGAATTTCACACCTCATACAATTGCAAAGGAATTACAGCCACATTGACAACACTTGAGTCAGTTTGCTTCCAGGGTAATGTATTGTTGGTAAGAAGTAAAATTTACAGTATATAAAATGTATCTTTGAAAATGAAATACAGCAGCGTAAGGGAATATTACCTGTATTTCACTTTAAACATTCATGTGAGAAAACAGATGACAATCCCCAATGTAGTATCTAGTAGCTGTAGACAAAGGAGACAGAATTGCTCTGTGCATGGCTCAATGTACTGCGCAGGTATCAAACGCGAATATGTGCACAGATCAAAGGGGGCACAATGCAAGTCATAATTTATCCAACACTCACCTCAGTTTACACAAAGATCCCCCTGACCTCATGCAGACTTATCTGCAGCACTCCACTTGCCAGCTGTAAGGAGAAAAGCACCATAAGTTAAAAACATCAAAGTATGCTTCTGTGGTGCCCCAGATTACAGAGCCTACTGTGGAAACGGCACAAGCCTCCTCGTGGAGCCTGTTCAGCTTATGGAGAAGGAGCATGCAGCTCTCCAGCAGGAGAGGAGGAGGGAGCCCCGAGGAAAAAAAAAGGCAGGAATGTTATATATTAAAAACCTAAGTGAGGTAACCTGCAGAAACTGCTCAGGTAGCTTCTTTCACTCGATCTGCTCATCTATCAAAATTCCTTTAAGATCTTGTAGAAGTGACACAGAATTGTACTTCTTGCACAAACAGCAGCAAAAAGGTCTGAGGATGAGTAACACAGATGAAGCAGCACTTTTGCAACCAGTGTAATTACACTCTGGTCTTGTCCTTCACAGATTAAACCTCTTTGCAACTGCAAGAAGCAATAGGAACCTTGAGTATCCTTGGGAATTAATGTTTATATTTGGAAGGTCAACCCCATCACAGTTTCAAACTGAAAATGGGGAACGAATTCCTAAGGTTCAGCTGTTTAAAAAAACCTTCAATAAAACTGTCCAGAAGGAAAAGTTTTACTTGTTCCCACAGGATTCATTATTTCCCAAATAAATGCAACATGGCATTTGAATATGTTTATATTGTGACTTCACAAGTTTTTGTTATATATTTGAAATATAATAGTATTCAGTAACAGTTGATGGCAGAGTTCTTTTTAAAATGGATAATACTGACAGCAGTCAGACATATGACATGCTTAATTTGAGTAAGTTTATGATTCACTTGCATTACAGAAATTGTATTTTGCTGTCATTATAAAAATTACATTATTGAAGTACTGCACGATTTTAATACAAATTATCTTTTCACAGGAAGAAAAAAAAAATATCTGTGTGGTCAATTACACCGTATTAAAATCCAAACCACCATTTTCGTATTAAATTGCAAACATTTTTTTGTGCATTGTTTCTTCTCTGCAGCCTTACCATTTCATCAGATACAACCTCATAGTTGAGTTTTACAGAACAGGTCTGAATTGCAAAGAATAGATTATTAATATTAGGATCTGTTATGCTAAATATATGTGTTAATAATCTGTGTTCTATTACGCTTATCTTTCTGTGGGTTTTGGCTAGTTTTCAAGGTCCCAAATATCAACGAGTTTTTTAGTAAGCATGGAGTAGGTTACTATATTAGGGATAGAATGGCTAAATGGGTGAAACCGAGAAAATACAGCAGAGTTGTAAATAGTTCCCAGCAGACATGTTGCTGCTTACTCTGCTAAGGCTCAATGAAGCAAAAAGCACCGGGCCAAGAGAAGCAGATTGTTTTATTTGCTTGAATTCATGGGTGGCCCTTACTGCTCTAGGTCAGTTATTAATGAGGAAAAGAAGGTTAATGGAAAAAGGAGGTGCTCACAGTCAAACATTTATCTTTCTGTGGAACCCATGTAATATCAGATAAAAATAGTACTCATGCTGATTACAAAGTGAGATGCTTTTCAAACATGTCTGAATTTAACCAGACTTTTTTAGTATATGACACAAAGAGAGTGTAGCTACAATAAGTAATAGCAATACACACAATGCATTAATGTGACTGCCTAATTTCTCTAGCTATAATTAAACACTAGAGATGGCTCAACATCCAGCCTGATGCTGTTTCTCAAAAAGCTACTGTTGCTCTTCTCATACAGGACATCCAAGCTTGAGGGGTGAATTTCTTCCCCATTCCATTCCTTGGTTGTTCTGTAAGCAAGCCAAGGCAGTGCCTGGACTCTGGTGAAAAGCATTCTTCTTTATCTGCCGATTTCTTTTGTCTGCTTCATTGAAAAAGCTGCACCAGCAGAATGGAGGCAAAGAAGGATCACATTAAATAGCAGGAGATGGGGTGGCACTATGGGGCTGGCCTCACGAAATAGGCAGCTAAGGGTATGTTCCAATTAGTGCAGTGCAATGAAAATCTACCGCGCAACAGAGCTGGTGCTATGGACCTGATGTCCACACTGTATTTTTGGGAAGGTTCACATCAGACTAATTCAAGTCTGGTTGCGTGGACATTCTGTCCATGCACAGAATTCTGCCACATTGGAACAAACTTTCTGGAGCCTTAGGGTGCATCCTTTGGCTCAACTTTATCTGAAAGGAAACTAACTTGCCCACTTCATGGTGCAAGCAAAAGGATGGTAAGTTAGGATCATTGGGAAATCATCGCGAATAGCAAGCTGGTCTGAAATAAAAGCATTGATGCAGATGGAGTCTTCAGGTCATTATTCTTCAGCATGAATTTCTGCATCTTAGTAATTTGTGCTTCCTGTTATCTGAAAAGGAGAGATGGGCTGGAACAAAAAAGCAAACTTTTTCAGTCAGTGTGCAAATGCCTCTTGCATATGCTGAGTTTCAGAGTAGCATTCCTGAACAATTCTGTAATGGCACAAATATTAGAGTGTTTTGGTTTGTACTATTAAAGAAATGGGTCTGAACAGTCAATGTGAGAGCTGGACCTCCATTTGCCATAAACCAGCATAACATTAGAGTGAGTAGGGCAAATAAGGACAACAGCAATGAATACAGATCATGCAGTAATGTTTTACATTTTTAATCTTAGTGTATGCGATGTCTGTGCAGTTACTGAGAAATAATTATAACTAATAGCAAAGGGAATACAAATATAAATCTACAATGATTAATTAGTAGGATATGCTAAAAAACTGGGAAAAACAAGCATGTAGACAATGGCTTCCCATAGCTGTGTGGGTATAGCTGATATCCGTAACCGGAAAAATGTCCTCAGTGGGAAGTCCCATGTGTCTATGCTGGATAAATTAAAACCATTTCTTCAAAACAGAGTAGGAAAGCACACAGCATCCAGAATGGGAACCTATTTTGGAGTATTTATTATGTACTGTGTAATGCACATGCACTCTTTTTTTCCAGTTGGTTGACGTAAAGCTCAATATGACCCAAAACTGTGCACTCGTAGCCCAGAAAGCCAACTGTCTCCTGAGCCTCCAGCACAAGAGGGACGTGGAGCTGTTGGAGAGATTCCAGAGAAGACCATGGAGATGCTGCAAGGGCTGGAGCAGCTCTGCTCTGGAGACAGGCTGAGAGAGCTGGGCTGGTTCAGCCTGGAGAAGAGAAGGCTCCTTAAGGGGAGACCTTAGAGCAGCTGCCAGTGCCTAAGGGGCTAAAAGAAACCTGGAGAGGGGCTTTGGACAAGGATCTGTAGGGACAGGACAAGGGGAATGGCTTTAACCTGACAGAGGGGAAACTGAGATGAGATCTTACGCAGAAGTTCTTCCTTGTGAGGGTGCTGAGGCCCTGGCACAGATTGCCCAGAGAAGCTGTGGCTGCCCCATCCCTGGCAGTGTTCAAGGCCAGGTTGGACGGGGCTTGGAGCAACCTGGTCTAGTGGAAGGTGTCCCTGCCCATGGCAGGGGGTTGGAACTGGATGAGCCTTGAGGTCCCTTCCAACCCAAACTAGTGTGGGTTTCTCTTTCATTCACTATAAGTAGTATCTTTAGTGATACTGTAATACCATAAAATTCCCTCCAGTCAGTGCCCTCTGTTGTGCAAAAACAGACAGAAAGAGGGCTCTTTTTCCACAGACTTTAAAAACAAGTAAAGGTAGGACTACCCACGATACTTGACCAGGGGATTTTGGGCTCACTGTCGCTCTATGTGTTTTATCCCATCAGCCACAAATAATACCATCTCAACCAGGTTGCCTTGTCAGTGTCCTCTGTCTTGGTACTCTCATGATCAGTGACCAGATGGAGGGGAGGGGACTCTACATATTCTTCTCTGGAACATTACAGACCACGAGAAGAAAATAATGAGACTCTGCTACCAGAGTTTAACCTTTTAAGCTAACAGAATTGTAAGTGTGAAAAAATTTATTTGTGTGAAGACCATGGGAGATATGTGATGTCTTAATTCCAAATAAAGCCCAAGCTTTTAATGCAGTTCTATAGGAAATTGCCATTTTTATATATGTATAAAAAGTATTTAACTTCTGGTAATTTAGAACACGTTCCAATGCAACCATCCAGAAAGCCCAAATTTTACATAATAAATGATTGTTAAGAAAGAGGTATCATGTTATCTGTCTTGTCCACAGCAAATTATAAAGCTATTCTCAACCACAAATGTTGAGTTCTTAATCAAAGAAACTACTTACAATAATTTTACTACAGCTTTTTATATAGCTGTGAGGATGTACATCTGATGGAAAGATGATAAAATGTTTTTATAAGATCAAATGTTATTTAAAAATTCATATTGCTGTATGGCTTGAAATTGTACTGGCAAATCTTTTCATTTTTCTCTCCTCTTCAGTATTGCCATAGGCTCAGCACTGTGGTCTTTACAAGCAAAAATACCATGCATGGTTTGCCTATATGATGACATCAAGGGGGGGCATTACAGCAGCCTCTGAATAGTAAAGATGACAGCAAGATCCTGCTTCCTTAATCGAAGTCAGTGCGAGTTTTGCCTGAGTGAGGAGGTTAGGATTGGGTCCTCGGAAAAAAGAGGATAATGAGGCATAACTAGGAATAATGGGGTGATATGAAGACATGGAAAATGTAGGTTGAATGTCATTAAAATCTTCCTGACAGTGAGCTCTATTATACCAGGGAATAATCTCATTGACTTCAGTGGGAGAGCTACCAGACTAAGATCTGAGCAAAGGCAGGGGTAGCCTTGGTCCTGATCCAAAGCCCACTGACATCCATAGACTTTGGTGAGGTTTGGATCTTGCCCAGGGTGAGCAGTGCATATATATCCTCCTCAACCTGCACAATTCCCAATGCTTTTCTCCTAATTGTTGTGAATAGTTGTTAGATCCACCTAAATACAGGCAACACATTGTGTTTGTGTTTCATGTAAGCATAGCTAAAATTGATCAATGTAAGAGGCATCTTCCATGTGGTGTATATGTAAAGAAGCTGTTAAATTACCCAACTACTGTTGTGCAATTAGGTAATTTGAACAATAGAGGCCACTATGCAGAACACAGGTATGAGTAAGGCTACACTGTGTTTCCAACTAGACTTACATACTTACAATACAGCAGGGTATGGAGGCTGGGCATATCTGAATTAGAAATCTCTGGGGTTTATAGAATCATAGAATCTGAGACTGGTTTTGCTTGGAAGAGACCTTAACCTCAACCAGTTCCAATCACCTGCCATGGGCAGAGATATCTTCCACTAGACCAGGTTACTCCAAGCCCCATACAATCCTGTCTTGAACACTGCCAGGGATGGGGCAGCCACAGCTTATGCCTGTGCACATACAATTTAAGTCATATGTTGTTTTGGGAACACCAGGGATTAAACGTATTTTAATACTGGCTTCCACTGAACCTTGGTAAAGAGTCACAGGTACCAACTATAAAAAATTAACATGCTTTTGTCCTTTAGCAAATTCTCTGCATCTGGGTACTTTTTTCAGTACCTCATACAACTCTTCAGCCTATCCATATGTTTCCATCCTCTGCAACAGACTGGCAGTTACTTATGCGAAGGTTTCTGTTTCTCAGTGAAGTTTCTATTAGCTCTTTTGTTGAGCTGTTGATTGGAGAGGGGAAGGGAAGCAAAGAGGAAAGTCTAAATCTCATCAATTTTTTACTCATTAATACATGTTCCACAGCTGATGAGAAGGAGCTGTAGAGATCTGCAGCACTGAGACTCATAAAACCAGATCAAATAAAATTGATGCATTTGTGTAGGTAAATTTATTAAAACCTCAGAATCTATGTATGGGAAAAAGTGAGTATGCAACTTCTGAAACTGTAACTTGCAATACTCTTTGACTTTGACAGATTTGGAAAGGATTTGCATTAGCTCCAGTATGTAGTATTTTATTTTAACCCAAAGCAAAATGACTGAAAAATAAAAATAGGCAGCTGAGGGCAAATTGAATTGACTGGCCCCACCTTTCCCATAATCATTTCAAGTTGTTCAATCAGACAAGTCATAAGAAATACCTGTAATATCTTCAAGTCAATGCCGCTGCCTCAATGCAGATTCAGTTCTAGACACATCACTCTGTATATGTCATCCATCTAACTTCATCCTAGAAAACTCCAGTGATGAACATTTCATCCTAGGTCATTTATTGCAGTGTTTCTCTAGCCTTACTGTCTGAAAAGTTTTCTTAATACCTAACCCGTATCTCCCTAACTCCAATGTAATACACCAGTTGACATGGAAAAGAATGCATTGCCTTTCCTGTGCAGCTATTTTTTAGGCATTTCAAGTCTTGTAGCATGCTTCTCTTCATCTTCTGTGTGGCATATGCAGCATCATTTCCTTCACTCTTCCCTCACAAATGAAGTTTTCTAGTCCTCATTCCCCCCGCTCATCTTTTTACTCTCTCTAGATTGTTATTAAAATGTGGAGCCTCTGTAGGGTGTACCAGAAAAGGCCCTGTCAGCACTGGGTAACACAGGATTGCCTTGCAAGTTTTGAGAATGACACTCCCAGATATATGTCCCCAGATAATGTCCAGCTCTTTGCAACAGTCCAGTGTTTCCGAATCTTTGAGACCTATTGGATATCTCACACCTGTTTCCCAGAAAATATTTCCAATTCTGTGTATTTATTGACTAATGACTTCTTGATGTCTACTGATTCTGTTTTGCCCTCCCAGCTTAAGGTCTAGGAACTCCTGACCTTTCATGGTCACTCTCACCCAAGCTTTATGACTTCACATTCCCACCGAGTTTCCAGTGGTTGGCTTGAATAAAATCTAGAAGAGCTTCCTTTCCCCCCTCCCTAATTCTATAGAATTGTTTTCAACACATTTCTAGAACTTGCTGGTGTGTTCCCTGTTTTTCTGTTTTCCTGCTGATGTCCAGAGCAGTTAAATGTCTGCATTTCAGCAAGCTTTTACACAATTCCATCAGTTTACAAAAGCATCATTCACTTAATTTTCCCGCTTCAGTGGCATACAAAAGCCTATGCTCTGACAGTGCCCTCATTTTTTTCCCGTTACTTTCACCCACAAGCTTGCAACCCATCTATCTTCTTTGCCACCCTGGACCTTAGAACAATTCATGTACAATCTTGATATGCAAGAAAATGCTACTTCTCTTTTGCCTTCCCCATCCTTCCAGAGCAAGTTATACCCTTCCAGATTAATATTCTAGTCATGTAAATTACTTGAACAAGTGCCTGCTATGCCAATTAACTTGCAGTTTTGATCATGCACTGAGACTTTCAGCTCTTCCTGTTAACCCCCCTACTTTTTGCAATACAGAATCGTAAGATGTTGAATAGATGCCTTCATCCTCCTCCTTGTCCCTCCTATAGCCCTATTATAAATATCCCTAGCTGTTCTACTTTGAGTATCCCTACTGTTCTAGGCCTTTGAGTTGCACTTCTTTTTTCTAACAAATTCATGGATTCTTGTAACGAATTATCATTGTTCCTAACTTAATGTCCTCATAACTAGGGTGGTAAGCCTATGCCATCCCAAATAACAAAGACAGATAAAAAAAATAAATTTTAAAGACACTTCCTCCTTTCCAGCTAAATTTCAGGTGGCTGGAAGCAAGAAAGTAAAGGGCTGACTAAAACAGGAGATCAAGTAAGCCTGGCACTCTTAAAAGGAACCTTCACACAGAGGAAGTTACCTGTTCAAGGGAACCAGACTGAAACATGGAAGAACGTCTGGATTGCAATCAGGAAGGCCAAAGGTCTAGATAAGATAAACAGGTATGTAAACTATCTTTTGGAGGCCTTTCTTCCCCAGACATTATATTCCACTGCTAAGTAAGCAGTTCTTGCCCAATTCCTGCATACTGCTATGGCAAAGGGGAAAATACTAAGCACACATTTCCTTGAGGTACAAGTACATTGGCCATAACTGAAAGGAGGATAAATGGGATTTCCCCCAGGATGGGCTTAAGCATTAGTCCTGGCATTGTGGTTGCAGTGGCTGGTTACTGTGCTGCCCTCCATGGTCATGCCTGGCTTTGTGCATCAGTCTCACAGCCATGCAGTTCACATCACACATCGGTACTCATTGCAGTCACATTTCAAGTGTGAGACATTATGCACCTACACCTGAGCTTTGCGCACAGGAGCATCTGGCTTTCTCTAGAATATCAGCAGAGCATGGAGCTGATACAGGGGCTTTAATAAAGGACTGGTATTTAAGCTTATGCTTAAATCCTAGACTAATACAGACCTAGGCCAGATCTGGAAAATAATACAGGTGTAGAATGAAACCAGTAAAAAGATAGAAATGCACAGAACTGCAACACAGCAGAAACCTGGGGAGCTACCAAGCAACACATTTAGACCTCTGAAGGGAGCCCACCCACATCATCAACTCAGAGTGGCATGACAATGCGACATGGCCTCAACTATTATCAGGCAAGTGAGAATAACATAAATTCTGACACTTTTCTGTATTTCTGAAGATGGATGATTTTTTTTTAATTATTTTTCTTATATCTACAAAGGGACACAATCACAAAGGTGCCTTTAAATAATACTTTTAAGTAATTAAATAAATAATCTTACAGATGTTACCAGAAGTCAAGAACTCTACTGAAAAATATATAAAATAGTAGGCTGAACTACAGGCTAAACTGAAAGGTGGCTTTTGAAATGCTTGTTAAAATAAGGTTAAAAAAATAAAACCCAGTTTTGAGGAAATAATAAAAAATGTAAGAATTTCTGTAATTTAATAATATTAAAATTCCCTGGGTTATTGAAGCTCCACAGATACTCAGAGAAGCTATTAGGAAAAATTTGGGGGGATTTAGGAGAGCCTTTCAGCATCTTGTGAAAGCACATTTTCTACCAGATGTTTGTAAAGAAAGAATAATAAAAAAGAGCATATTTTGATTCCATTGAATCATCAGCTGCATGAGAATCTTTGTATTCTTAAAGCCCCTTAAGCGCTTTCTCTGGATCAACTATTAAGAGGAACTTCTATTAAATAATACTTTTTTTTTTCCCCTTTCTTTTTTCTTCTCTCTAAATGGCAGAGAGTGGGTTTGGAAGCTTCTCAGGAAATTTCTAACAATTTGAGAGACAAGTTCCTGTTTTCTGGGATTTTTCCAGAACATTACTAGCTAGGGTATGGTGGCGTTTTTATGATTAGCAGAAGATGTTTATAATGCAGAAGCCTCCCTTTTACAAAATCAAGTGAAAAAATCAAAATAATGTATTTTAATGTCACTGATAATTGCCATCACTTAGCAAAAAGCAAAAGCAAATCATATTCATGTGGAAGAATTTGCTTTCTCTCTACTCAGGCTTTATTGAAGCATGATTTTCAAACTGTCTATGATGATCACATGCATAATTGCTGCTCTTGCTGTCTTTTCAATGCTTCCAGTTTATGTTTCTAATGAAAACTGATACATAGCAGTCACCATGAATAAGCCAATGTTTATCAACAATGACCACACACAATGGCATCGGGCAGCTATTGCCTTCCCAGTGTTCAGACAAATAGATACGGGTGACTTAGATGCAACCTGAACACTGGAGGGTCCTGCCTCCTTTGGTGGCAACGCTGCTGAAGCCACGTAAGCAGCTCTTCCACCACTCCAGCTGCTTCTTCCCACCTCTGGGCCGCCCACAGCCAAATATACAGCTGTGCCAACACAATGCAGAGGGCGGTACAGGAACAAGGACTGGGAATGAGGAGGAATGCTTAAAATGCTGGAGAAATATGTGTTGTGGTGTTGTAGAGAGCTTCAGTTTCTTAGGTGGTTGTCATAGAATCACCGATTCGTTTGGTTTGGAAGGGACCTTAAGGCTCATCCAGTTCCAACCCCCTGCCATGGGCAGGGACACCTTCCACTAGACGACGTTGCTCCAAGCAGTGTCCAACCTGGCCTTGAACACTGCCAGGGATGCGGCAGCCACAGCTTCTCTGGGTAACTTGTGCCAGGGCCTCAGCAGCCTCACAGGGAAGAACTTCTGCGTAAGATCTCATCTCAGTCTCCCCTCTGTCAGGTTAAAGCCATTCCCCCTCATGCTGTCCCTACAGACACTTGTCAAAAGCCCCTCTCCAGGTTCCTTGTAGCCCCTTCAGGCACTGGCAGCTGCTCTAAGGTCTCCCCTTAAGGAGCCTTCTCTTCCCCAGGCTGAACCAGCCCAGCTCTCTCAGCCTGTCTCCAGAGCAGAGCTGCTCCAGCCCTTGCAGCATTTCCATGGCCTCCTCTGGCCTCGCTCCAACAGCTCCACGTCCCTCTTGTGTTGTTGCCCCAGAGCTGGACACAGGAATGCAGGGGGGTCTCCCCAGAGTGCAGTAGAAGAGGAAAATCCTCTCCCTCAACCTGCTGCTCACGCTCTCCAGTTTCAACCCAGCACATGTGGCGAGTCTGGGCTCAAGCACACACTGAAGCTGTGTCATGGGGAGCTTCTCCTCACCCAGCACCCCAAGTCCTCCTCAGGGGTGCTCTGTCCAGTCTGCCCCAGCCTATGTTAGTGCTGGGGATTGTGCTAACCCAGGGGCAGGACCTTTTAAAACCATCTCCATTCATTCACTCAGCACAATTACCCTGACACTTTTGCCCACTTTTGTCTTGGGGACACTCTCAGTAGAACAGAAGAACAGAATATGCAATGGCCAGGCACAACTTCTCCCTGTTGGTCCATGCTGAGGATTAATTAGTGTTCAAGAGCACTTGATGAAACTTCAGCTATTGGAGGGAACTACAGGACTAAGTCCAGCAGGAGACAAACCTCCTAGGGACACTAGAGCAAACTCTGAATTGGTGTATGAGGCAGAAATACACATGGCCTTTAGCCAACTATTGTGGCAGACCTGCCAATGACAGCCTGTGGAATGCAAGCTGCAGAGCTGGATAGCTGTAGAGCTGTGCTGTCCTGCTCACATGGGCAGGTGGGTGGTTGGGTACAGTGTTATCTCGGGGTACCACAGCTTTGCTTGCCCTGGTTCAGTGGATTGACATCCCCAGCTATTTGCTCTGTCCTGCTGCAGGAGGAAAGAAAGCAGATTGTTCCCAGTCTCTGGCAGCAGCCTGAAGCATGATAGGTAGATGCTTCAGTGGGTGGAAAAACCTCATCCTGGCCTTGATCCCGGGCATATTGTTTGCCAACAGTGTCCTGAGCTGCATCCCCATCAGCATGAACAGCAGGTCAAGGGAGGGGATTCTCCCCCTTTACTGCGCTCTGGGGAGACCTCCCTCCCCATGCAATTCTACCCACTGCAGGGGTTTGGAAATAGATGAACTTTAAGGTCCCTTCCAAACCAAACCAGTCTATAATTCTATGATTCTGTGCAAAGTGAAAATGTGAATTTAAAGGGTGTTACCCACTCCACAGTAACTGCCTGTGTGCACCTTTCTACTTGGGGATAAAAGTGATGTGGTTCAAGGTAGCTTAATGCTCATTTTATGCATGCACACACAGCACTACCACAGGAGATGACTGTTGCAAATTCACACCCCAACTCACCCTGCAGTGGCTTGTCCATGTGTTGAAATCCCAAGGCAATCTGGCCTAACGCAGTGTGACAACGGAAGCGAGGCTGTTAGTGTCCCCAAAATGAGACTAATGACTTTCTAGCCATCAAAGTAAAAGCCAAGTTTGTAAAATAAGAATCTGCTATATGAATAAATGCTTTGGGAAAGTGGGCTAATACTAGTTCTCTCAGCTCAAGAAACCCAAGTCACATGCACCAACAAATGTAATTGAAAGAGTATGTCTTCACAGTAGGCATTTTTCAGGAGATGAAAGTGACCACACGGTTTGAAATAAGTCATTAATTTGCAATTTCTTCCTAGTTCAAAACAAACATAGGTGTATCATTTAGGGATTAAATCTCCTATTCAATTCTATAATTGGTTTCAGTAGTTGCTAGAATCATATGTTTCAAATAAATGCTGTCAGTTCAAATAAGGAACTGTCAGTACAGATGTGTAGTACTCTGCCTAGTATCTGTGTATATCTTGCTTGTTTATTCTCAGACTGAGTGATGATCTGGAACCTGAGGTTTTATATTTCCTTCCGTATATGTTTGTTTTATTTTTATCTATTATGGCTTTGAATGTTCTTGCTACTCGTAAGAACCACTGTTTTCTTTTGTAACTTGGAAACTACTTAACCTCAGTTGTCTATTGTGGCAATGCACTCCATCTAAATCCATGTGTTTTGATAAAATGTTTTCTTTTATTGGCAGTGAATTTGTAAACTTTCATTTTCAGTGACTGTCCCACTGTCCTTATGCATCCAGCAATGGGAACAGAAGCTCTACATCTTTTTTCTTCAAAAAAACCCATGAAATTAGCATTGGCATAGCAAGTAAGGGACAAAGTGATCCTTATTCAGAGATAACTGCCCAACTGCCTATGCCATTGCATCAACGATGTCATATACCTGTTGGAAAGAGTATCTTAAAATGATTGATTGTTAGTTATGACTAACTCTTAAGGGGCTCAGAAAAACACTAAAATAAAGACTTGAAAGTCTTTCTAAAGGCAGAAAACAACGAATCATTCCGCTTCAGGCATTAGGACTGCCTACATGCAGTCCACCAGTTCCTCATCAGTATACTCTTCTTTCTATCCCAGTGTAGATGCCAGCTCACAGACAGATCTGCAGGCTCCTGTAGGATATCTGGCTTTTTCGAAAAGCTACTGCAAGGAGCTCCTCCAAATTTACAACTGAAACAGTACATGTCTTATCTTCCCAGCCAGAGACGGAAAAGTCTCTTTCTTCCCAACTTTCAATTCGCAAACTCAGGTTTCTGATGTGCTACATCACTGTGCTGTATAGCACTAAGCCTTAGAAGTAGATGATTTCCTCTCATGACCTTCAGGATCTCTGGAGAGCTTCATGGAGCTTCTGGATCAAACTCTTCCTTGCCTGAACTCCAGACAGTGTTCCAAGTTCGGTGTTATTTGTGCATGAGAACAAATTTGGATAGAGAGCAGTTAGCACCTGGAAGCTACCTGTGTGGAAACAGAAGACATGTGGAAAAGCCAGGGAGCTAATTCTCATTAACTGCATCCTGAATGCTTGAAATAAGTCTCTAAATAGCTAGGCCAAACATGTTAACTTCTCTGAAGTTGTAGAAAAGTTTGAAAAAAACAAGAAAGAAAGCTAAGTCAACTTTGTATAGGTTGCAGTAGCAAGATTTGGCTCAGAGAGCCCCTTGGTTAGTACAAACAGAATGTGTACTGGTGTTTCATCAGAATTACAGAATTAAACTGGAAGGCTAAATTAGGGTAATGTGTGACTTTCAATAAGGGCAATGGGCAAACCTGATATAGTAAGACTGAACTAGGGTAATGGTCACCCATCTGTCTGATGAGCAAATGTTAAAGGTACATAGCTCTGGGTACTACATGTGAAGACCTGATCTCACTGAGCTCAGTCGGGATGTTGAACTGATATTCTATCATCTGAGTTTTATGTCACTTACTCTTTAGAAAGAATTAATGTTGGTATTTGTGCATGTCTAATCAAAGTGTTATCCTTTTTAGATTGCAAAAAAAGAAGGAAAAAAAAAAAAAAGGCTTTAATTAGCAGCGAGTAGTGTAGTTGGGCAAAGAGCTGTGTGGAGAATACAGCTGAGAGAGCAAAGTGGACCAGTCTGGAAAAAGCAGCAGACAAAGTGCAGTTCATAGAACAATGTGAAGCGATTGGCTGGAAGAATGACCCATCCTGGACAGGGAATTAAGGAAGAAATTAAATAGGCCAGCCTGCCAGGAGGCAGCAGGGCTTACTGGGCAGCTTTGGTTTTAATGAGCCTCTCACAAGCCCTGTTTGCAGGATGTCAATAGTACTCACACTGTGTTTGTTTTATTCATGAATAGGCACCTCTGTGGCAAAGGTGAATGGTGAGTATACCAAAGACACAAAACCACAACAGCTGGCACCAACACCTTCACCTGATGAAGCCATGTCACAACACAGTCAAGCGTGTCATGACATGAAACGGCAGTTGATGCACAGTGATGGAGTATTGGGATACCGCAGCTAACGGCAGCTGGGCTGATCAGACATGCACAAAATGTGAGTGGCAGTGCGGCAGCCTCATGCTTAGTGGGAAGAACAAGAGTAACACAGAGTTAGTTGCTCCCCGGCATGGCACACTGCCCTAAAAAATGGGTGCTTACGTCCGTGCTTCGGAGCCGGGTCCTCAAGGACGACGAGCGGCAGGGTCGATGGGGGTTGCAGATAGGGGGCGTTTTTAAGTTTAAATGGGGCCTCCAGGCACAAATCCAGAAAATCACTTTTGTATTTTGGGGTGCCAGCGTTGCACCCCAGTGCCGTCACCAGCCTCCGGGTGCGCCCGACTCCGCCGGACCTCACCGCGGAGCCGGGTATCTGGTCCTGGGGCAGGCACGGGCGGTAGCGGCGATGGCGCCTCCGGGCCCGGGAGGGAGAGCTGGCCCCGGGGGAGCCCACCGCCCGTGGGGAGGGCGCCTGGCCGGCTCCTGCCACACCGAAGGACAGCGGGAGGTCTGCCCCAGGTGGGGCAGCGGCCGTCCCACACTCGGCGGCCGGGAAGAGCTGGGGGTCCGGCCGCAGCTCGGCGGCAGGGGCCCAGCGCCGGAGGGAGAGCTGGATGCCCACAGCTCTCCCCGGGCAGCGATCTGCAGCGTGAATCAGCCCTTGCCAACAGACGCAGTGCCTTTTCGAGCTTGCCGGACTCCCGCGGGAGGGAGAAGGGGGAAAATAACTCCCAGCGACGGGAGATCTACCTCTCCGGCGCTGCCCCACGACCCCTCTGCCGGGTCCAAGCCCCGCTGCCCGCCGCACTGCACCGAATAGTCAGCATGTCCCGTCCCGGTGTGCTGCCCCTGCCCTGCACCCTGGGCAGGCAGGAGCTGCGCACCCACTCCCACTTCGCCTTGGCAGGGCACCGCCATCAGACGGAGTGGGAGGAAGAAACATTAACTCCAGCAGCTGTTTCTTGATCCAGGCTGTCAGCCTGCCCGGGAACACGTTAGGTTTTGTGGGGTTTTTTTATTTGCCTTTTTTTTTTTTTCCTTTTTTCCTTTTTTTTTTTTTTGGTGTGGGTTTTTTTTATTATTTTTATATAAGTTTTTAAAAAGTTATTTTAAATTCTGAGTCCTATCGGTGGCACAAATGGAGCTTCGGGGGGCAAGATCACTACCCCACCCATCCGCAAGTCCGCGCTCCCACACCCCTATAGTCCCGCGCAGTCCCGCACAGTCCCGCTCAGGCACACAAGCACTCGCACACTCACTCCCCCCCCGACACACACACAGACACACAGACACACACACACACAGACACACAGACACACACACAGACACACACACACACACACACACACACACACACACACACACACACACACACACACACACACACACACACACACACACACACACACACACACACACACACCCACACCGCTAAGCGCCGTAGCTCAACTTCAGTAATTCCCCAGCATGGGCGGCTTGAAACTGCTCGGGCTGAATAGCATTTGCTGTTCCGTCCCCGCGGCCGCCTCCCGCCGGCTCGAGCCGCGCTGCCTCTGCTCCCGCCCTCCCTTCCTTCTCCTCTGCTCCTCCTGCTCCTGCTCCTGCTCCCGCAGCGGGCCGTTGTGCTGACACAGGCCTGGCTCTGCCGCACCAACTTTGTCAGCAGAGCGCTCCTTCTCTTCCCGCCGGCGGGAATGGCGGGACCCCCTCGACCCCCTCATTCCCCTCATTCCCTCAGTGCCTGTGGTGGGGTTCTGTCCCCTGAGGTGAGGGTGTACCTCATGGTACCTCACGGTAGGGCAGCAACCCGGTAGGGGGGAGGGGAGATAGAGAGTTTCGCCAGTTTGTTTGGGCTTTTTTGTTGTGTTTGTTTGGTTTTGTTTTATGTTCGACATGTATTTATGTATTTATTTTTATTATTTATTTATTTATTATTTATTTATTTTTTCCCCTTAACATGTGGGAGAAGTGACAGTGCACCCTGGTCATCTTGCCTTGGAAAAAGGCAGCCCAGCAGAGTCAGGGGTGAGGTTGATGTGGCGGCATCTGCATCTTCCTTTAGACAAAGAGGTGCCAACAATGTCCATCCTTCCGTCCCTGTGCTTAGCAGAGGTGGGGATCACAGGGTGTGTGAACATACGTGTGGTGTGGAGTGGGTATGCCTGCATTTTTATTGTCAGGCAGACCAAGACTTAAGTCAGTGCCTTCCGCTTGCATCAGACCAAGTTCGCTTGAAGTTGCTTCTGCATAGCAGTTCAGCATTTGGAGGTTTCTGGAGGGTGGTTTTTCTGTTGGCTTTGTGCCCTCTGTGTCCTCTGCAGGCTTCGTGTGAGGAGAATTAACTCTTTGCAGGGCTCAAAATGCACATTTCCACATGCACAGCCCTCTGCAGCCCTGGCCTCTTAAAATACTTCAGTGGAGCCATAACCTTGTGTTCCCAAGGGTCACAGCTAAAGGGAGGAAGGAGAGCCGGAAAGTAGCAACACTTGAAACTACCCCCGTGGCTCTTACTCTCCTCTCAGTTACTTTGTGTTTTACAGCGCTGGACTATTAGTGAGCACAAAGCACCCAAGCAAACTTGCACCAGTGTCTGTATCATAAAAACCTAACAGCTGGAAAGCTTTGGCTTGCAAAATGTGGCTTGTGCTGAAGAAGTGCTCAAAGGACACAGTTTACCTTCCACCAAGAGCAGTCTCACTGGCTTTAGAAGGATATGGTCCTGAAAGGGAGGAATGTCGCTACTGGTTGTGAGGTATTCCTGCTGCTCACAGTGCCTCAAACATGCTGCCTAAACTGAGCATCTCTCCTTAGTGATCTGGTGGTATAAAGATGCAGCAGTGGTTCAGTCCTCCCCAGCATCCCTAATAAGGGAAAAGGAACTAGGAGGAGAAGGTGAATATAAAAATGAATGTGCCTGTGGGTGTTTGTGTGTTGGAGAAAAAGGTGTGAGGAGGAGTATTGTAAGGGCTGGGTGAGGGCAACCAATTCTCCAGGGGCCAAACAAGATGATTGGCTCTACATGCCATGCCATAGACAACAGACGATTCATCCTGATCAACTTTTTGAATGAAACAGGTGTTCTGCATTGAGTGTAAAAGAAATCTTGAGAACATATGTTACGGATTGATTGAGGGATATTTGTCTTAAACTAGACAAGAACAGTTTACCCATTTTGTAGACAAGGAATACATGTCTCTGACTGCTCAGATCTATACAAAGTCTCCATATTTCTGGGTGATCAAAGAGATACATTTTAAGTTCCTCTAAAGTTAATTTGATTAGAGCTGGTGGAAAGATGAATAGCTGTGGGGTTTGTTTGGTTTGGTTTTAAATATAAAGAATTATGATTATATAACTGAAAGATTGCTGATGTGTTTTGGAATGTCTGGAGCTGGCTGAATAAAAAGCTGAGATGCTCTCACTGCTCTTTAAGAAAAATCATATCACCCTCTTACAGAGTTTCTGGAAAATACTGTATTAGTGCCCAAGGTGATCATGCTGACCTATTTTTTTTATATTTTTTTTTTCCCCTGGTCTTTCTAATTAGTGAAGTTGTGTTCCGGGGAAAAGGAGTTGAAGTTCCTGTAATAATTTGCCCATCATATGGTTCTGCATAGGTGAGATATAAGCAGCAGTATTTCAGGATAAGTTTCCAAGCAGACAGCCAAGTCACTTGCACCAGTCCTTATTTCTAGCCATAATATAGTGGCAATTATACTGCGCCGAGTTTTTAAAAACTCCAAAAATTGCTGACTAACTCAGGAAAATAATGAAAGAGCGCATGGCTTTACACATCTGAAATATGCACACCTTTGTATTTTTGTGATGCTTTTACCTTGTTAATTGCATTTTTCTCCAACATTAATTGCCTGGTCTTTAAGTGAAAGGTATTATCCTATGTGAAAACTCTGAGCACTGTACACATTTGGATTCAATTACTACAAAGTTAAATAAAAAATTAATTTGCAGATGTTGGTATCAGATGCCTTAGAGAAGGGCCAAAGTAGGACATGCAAGTATAGAAGGCAGGTAGGGCTAGGTGCTGGGGGTGTTGAAGATGTATTGTTAATTGGATATTTTATTGGATTTTTTTATCACACTTTAAAATCACATATAAATTACAGGTTGCAATTATATGATTTTTATTCCAAAAGTTTTATTTCAAAGAAGCTTTACAACACCAAGCTGTGTGGTGTGGTTGACAGGCTGGAGGGAAGGGATGGGATCCAGAGGGATGTAGATCCCTGGAGAGGTAGGACCCTATGAACCTCACAGAGCTCAACAAGGCCAAGTGGAAGGTCCTGCCCCTGCGTCGGGGCAGTTCCCAGGACAAACAGGCTAGAGGAAACTGAATGTAGTAGCCCTGAGGAGAACCTGGGGGTGAGAGAAGCTCCCTGAGAAGCTCCCTGTCTTCAGAGTGTTCTTGAGCCTAGAATCTCCCCATGTGCTGGGCTGCATCCCCAGAGCTTGAGCAGCAGGTGGAGGAGGAGGATTTTCCTCTTCTCCTGCACTCTGGGGAGAACCCCCCTGCAGTCCTGCATCCAGCTCTGGGGCAACAGAGGAGGCCTCAGAGATGCTGAAAGGGCTGGTGCAGCTCTGCTCTGGAGACAGGCTGAGAGAGCTGGGCTGGTTCAGCCTGGGGAAGAGAAGGCTCCTTAAGGGGAGATCTCAGAGCAGCTGCCAATGCCTAAAGGGGCTACAAGAAAGCTGGAGAAGGGCTTTGGACAAGGACCTGTAGGGACAGGACAAGGGGAATGGCTTTAACCTGACAGAGGGGAGACTGAGATGAGCTCTTAGGTAGAAGTTCTTCCCTGTGAGGGTGCTGAGGCCCTGGCACAGTTTGCCCAGAGAAGCTGAGGCTGCCCCATCCCTGGCAGTGCTGAAGGCCAGGTTGGACGGGGCTTGGAGCAGCCTGGTCTAGTGGAAGGTGTCTCTGCCCATGGCAGGGGTTGGAACTGGATGAGCTTTAAGGTCCCTTCGTGAAATAATGTCATGTGAGTAATCACCCTTGAGTCACAGAACTGATGAGGAATTCAAGATATTTGGCTTCAGGATATTAATATGTACCTTCCTATTGGAAGTATATACCCATCTACACTGCAGCTAAGGGATCATTCCCTGTGATTCTTTAGATGTATTTGGTTTTATGGGAGTCCTGTTCTTTTTAAATACCAGCCCCATGAGTTGTTCAGGGCCTTCTGGCAGAGCTGGTACTTTCAGACCTTTTAACTTCTCCTGGAACCAGTGGTGCTCTTGGCACACAACATTGTTGGCACTTGATAGATTGGGCCCTGGGCTGACCTCAGTCTATTGCCTCAGTTGACTGGAGTGGGTCTACCATGAGGAAATAACACTTTGGCATTGCAGATAAATAGTGACTTTTGTGTGTTTGACTTTTTAAATCTTCTTGGAGAAATTCAAATTATTTGATTGAGCTGTTTATCAAAGCTGTTTCTGAATGAGGTTTCCAGATGTACATTCATCATTGTCAGAAATTTCCTTCTGAGACCTATAACGGGGTTCCTTCTCCAATCCATACCTATAGAAGTATTTTGGAAACTGAAAATTAACAATTTTGTGTTTCTATGAATGCTTATATTGTATGTAATATCATGATTGCTAATATAACTCACTCGTTCTTGTAAACTTGCTGAGGCATATTTGAGGCTGCCTATGAAAACTCTGAAAAAGGCAAATGAACACATGCCTGTGTTCTTACTCTACCCACTTGCCACCATTTTGTTTGCAGGGCACATAAAGAGAAGAGCAAAATCTGTTCTTGCACATGAGTTGGCATATCTTGTGTCTGTGCAGAGGACACTGAGCCAGCCAACATTCAAATTTTCTTGTCATCAGTCACACATCCCATGACAAATTTTGGTACATTTAGTCCAGCTTCATGTAAACAGGAAAAACAGAAGTGTGGGAAATGAAAGGTAACCTCATTGTGATAGTTTGTCTTCTGTGATTTTAGTTATACTCACGTTGCAGACTAAGGTCACTCTAATAAACTGTGTTTATAAAATAACTCCATTTATAACAGCGTTAACAGAAGCTGGTCATCAGCTCCAGTTCAGAGTGGATTCTCACAGGGTTGACGAAAACACAATATCATGATTTTCTTGGTTTTGTCAATATTTAGCATTTAAGTGCACACCTTTTTAAATTCATTTAGAATTTCTGCTAAAAACACTGTTTAAATGTTGAAATAATACCTGGAATGATGGGAATATTTTTATACTTAATGTGGCATTCTCATGCAGTAACTTTTTAACTCTTCTTGCAACAAACACCCAGTTATTTATATGTATTGCCATGTCTTACAGGGCTTGTTTTACACATATTTAACAGTACGTCAGGAGGAGAGAATGTATTGCATGAGAGTAAAGATAAATCTTGTGTCACATTGTTCTTCACAAAACAAAATTAATGGTGGGACAGTAGATACAGCTGTAATAAATAGAGTTTGTGCACCAGTCACAGTTCAGTGTTAGCTTGTGTAACAATTTAATACACAGAAGAAATGAAAATAATGGGAATAAAATGGTTTAATCTTTTTAGAATGCAGCTACTGAATGTTCAGTGAAGGCTATATCCTAGAATCCTACCTCAGTCGCAGCAGAGGAAAACATCAGAGTTTACTACAGAGTTGACTACATTGTAAATACTTGACTGATGTTTTACAAGGAGACCTCAGTATTGTAGATCCATTCCTTGCATGTTACCTAGTGATAACTATGCAGCATCCCAAACTTCTGAAATGAGCTAAAGGGTTTTTCTACATCTAATGAGCTATAATCTGTTCCATATTTTACACAAAAGTAGCTTTAACCGCCTTGTAGCTCTAAGTGCATCTTGTGCATATTTTAATCCACATGCAATATTTACCACTCACAAAGAGGGTGGTATGGTATTCGGGCAGAAGAGTAGTAATCAAAGTCCATACACATAGAACAACTTGGCAGGACCCTACAACTGCTTTCACTGAAACTGGTGACAAAACTCCAAGAGAGCTCATTGGTACAGGAGCAGTTTTCTAAAAAACCATACAGTAATACAGAAATACTAATACTAGTACTACTACTACTAATGGAGAAGAGTAAACAATTGGAAAAATAAATCATTTCATGGCACATGCAGAAGAAATTAATGTTTTTCTGAAGTTTTCATGATAACTTTTAGTTCTTCACTGCAGCTGATAACTATCTCTATGATGTTTTGTGCAAGAGTGATTTTATATTGGTGTTGATGCCAGTTTTAACTCAAGAATACCTTGCCTGAAGTTGGAATCTGCGGCTGTTTTATAACATCTATCATGTTTTTACATGTTTAGCAGCAGCGCTAATGAAGGTAAGATATGTAGAGGGTGTGCTATTTTTATGTTTAGCTAAAACATGTATAATGCTTAGGTTTAAGAATGAAGGTGGTAATAACGAGATTAATGAGGTCTGGATAAATGCTTGCTAACAGATTAAGTTATAATGTTCAACATATATGTTTTATTCTGAAAACAAAATTGCATTGTGTTGTCTAACTGTTAAAGAAATTTCTTAGCCTGGATAGAATATGCTGAAAAAAGAACTGATAATGTATAGTTATTATCTCTTAAATTACTTTAGATTTGGGCAGCAGTTTATTTATTGGTACAGTGGCTAACAATCTTCTAGTCATGAATCATGGCAGAGTATTTGAGATACCTCTGTGGACAAAACTGTAAATCTTTACTTGTGGCAGAATTTACAAAATATTTTTGCTTACTGTGTATTAGGAAATTACTTAAATAATGTACCAAATGCCCATTTAGCATGTGGCTTGATTCATTGCTGTATACAACAGGAAGACATAAACATCTGAAGTGTGGATTTAACATTTTAGTGGCTCTCTAAAATGTGAATATGGCCAAAAAATGAGCTCAGTAGAAAACTGAAATCTGTATTTATATCCCACTAATGATACAGATCTGAACTACAGAGTAAAGGATGCCAGGTAGTGACTACAAAATCCTCTGTATGACAGCCCTTAGATAAGGTAAGCAAGGTAAACCTTTTTGTCACTACCTCATAACCTGTCTGTGAACACTGCCAGGGATGGGCAGCCATAACTTCTCTGAGCAGCTGTGTGCCCTGTGCCAGGGCCTCACCACCCTCACAGCGAAGAACTTCTGCCTAAGAGCTCATTTCAGTCTCCCCTCTGTCAGGTTAAAGCCATTCCCCATTGTCTTGTTCCTACAGGCCCTTGTCAAATGCTCTTCTCCAGGTTTCTTGTAGCCCCTTTAGGTACTGGAAGCTGCTCTAAGGTCTCCTGGAGCCTTCTCTTCTGAAGGCTGAGCAAACCCAGCTCTCTCAGCCTCTCTCCAAAGCAGAGCATCTCTGTGACCTCCTCTGGACTTGCTCCAACAGCTCCATGTCCCTCTTCTGAAGCTCTTGGGAGCTTCAAAGCTGAACAGAGGGCTGCAGAGGGAAGTCTTGCAGGAGCACACTATTAAGGTGTGTATTACTCTTGGCAAGTAAGTTTTTTGACCATTCAGAGCATCTCAGTAGGTAACATCTGTCAGAAGATTTTATTCTGGATCCTGGCTTTGCTACTGGTGGCTTAGGGTTACACGGTGGGAGTACTTGGTTCGTCTGATCAGCAATTAGGGGACAAATGTTGATCCAAGTGCAGAGCAATTTCACGGTCTTTCTGCACCTCAGTTGCTCAGATACATAGTATGACTGAGAACTGCTGGATTAGTCTTGAGATATATGGTATGACTGAGAAATGCTGGATTGGTCTTGCGACAGTTTCTCTCTGCTAAAAAAATAGGGTTGCAGTCTACACATGGTTGATCAGAAGGGTAACGTGCTGGTCAGAGGTCTGATGCGGATGACCTCTGCAGTTGACTTCAGGGGGTGCAGAATTGCTCTTTGCAGGAGGAAAATACGATGCAGTATGAAAAAGGACTGTATAGCCAAGAGTGTGAATCTCCTGTGGTAGAACCAGCCCATGCTATTCAACACAAGGTAGCACAGCAGGATCTGTTCTTCAGCTAAGGCGGAATGAACATGGTTCTCCCCTGGAGCAGTCTGGAAAATGTTATTTCAGAGTAGTGCACAATGACTGTTTTCACATAGCTGTGTGCTACTGTAGCTTCCACAAACTGTAGCAGGAGCTACACTGCAATACAGATAAATGGCTTGCTGCTTGAGAATCACTCTCAGTCTTTTTTGCCTGTACATTTTTTGAAGGATACGTGGTGCTCTCAGAGTATATTGAATGTATCCCAAAATCAAAAGTGTTCTGACTGATGATGAAAAATATTAAATTTCTCATCTAAGAGCTGAGTTTGGTAACACACACATAGGGAGCTTAGCTAGGAAGCAAGTTTAATATTTTGTGTTATAAAAATGCACTGACAGTTTACAGTGTCCAGAGACTGCTCACAAAAGTCCCATGAGAGCTAACCTGTTTCTCCACAGCCTGACAAGCAGTCATCATTGGTCTTCATCACCATTCACCACCACCCTGCCCAACCTTAACATTATTTACTTTCCTGTGGTAGTAAAAAAGTGTATCCTGTTTTGTATACCAGTAGTTAGATACAGCAAAGATGTAAGAAGTATTTCTCCAAAGCATAAGTACACACAGCAGCTAGCGTAGGAATTTTTTTTTTTTTTTAATGAACAGAATTAAACTGATTGATCTGATTAGTACTAGGAAATGTGTTGATTACACGATTATGTAGCTATTATACAGTGACATGCCTGTCTTTATTCTGTGCCACCACTATGATTTCTGTGTTTTGTGTGTCCTTCTGGTTTTCTCTTGGGAGGGAAAATGGTTACTGTTACTCTGTTAAGTCTACACACCAGTATTTTTGGCTGGGGAGAATAAATGGCTCATCAGACTGGCATAGCTTCACACAAGTATTCTAAAAATCTATGTGTTGCAATCTGGGAGGGAATAATACAAGCATGGTTGGCTGTAGCCAGTGTCAAAGCAGCAGAACACTTGGTTGTACAATCTAAGTTGTATTCCCTCTAGAAGAATTAGCTGAGCAGTGTGTAATAGTTCTGGAAGTTGAAGAGGAAGAAGTGAAGCCAAAACAGAGCTAGTGCTGCTGTATTTTTAAAACAGGGTGTGTGAGGAATTTGGAAAAAGATACTTCCGGGGGGGGGGCCCCCCCCCCCGGAGAAAGAGAGAGGAAAAAAAAAAGAGTTAAATGAGTTCCTGTAAGATTTTTTGAAAAACCGTTAGTTAGAACTTCTGCTCCTTTTTATTGAAGGAAATGTCTTACTGATATGTTGGAACGTTTTTTTCTTGTGATGAAGCATTCCTGAGGCACTCCGGATCCCCTCCCCTGATCCCCAAAAATGTTTTTGTGGGTTTATGCAAGAGCCATGGCAGTACCAGAAAAGTGGTTCCTGATTTTAGACCCTGCTACTAAAGCCTTCATGGTTTGTGGGTTACAGGAGTCATGAGGGGATAATCAGTGAGTGCTTCAGAGGTTGGGTATGACCAAACAGCTTCCAAAGTGGCAGCAGGATTGCTCCCTCCCAGCTCAGGTCATCACACAGCTCTGGTGCTTGAACAACAAATAAAGTCACAGGATGGTTCTCTCTTGTATTACCCAGCATCTTCATCTTTGTTTCCATATAGAGGGTTTCAAGCCAGCCCTTTCTGGTGATTACAAAACCCCTCATCTCCCATCCCTGGTCTTTTGCCTGTGTGCATCCCTTTGAGCCTCTGCTCTCTAAACTCTGCTGATGTATTCTGTCCCTTCTATATTTACTCCCAGGCCAGAACACTTCATGTGAACTGGTAATCCTGAGTAGTAGACCACCTATTTCATCAATATTTATGTTACTAAAAGTTTACAGTAAGTGGTATGGTATGGATAGTAACTTCCTATGACTGACATGCACATTTCCTGCTGACACAAGGTGTTCATTTGGTAATAACTTCTCCAGTCTTCTGGCTGAAGTTTTCCAGGCCAATTGTCCACATCCAACTTAGGCACGTAGAAAAACATGCTTATATTTTGGAGTTAGGTGGTCATATAGTGTTTTCACAGGTACTTGCCCCCTGTCAGTGCCCAGGGTGATCTGCTTGTGCATGAACCATCACTTGGAAGAATGTTTTCTGTAGGACCAATAACTCCTTTGGCCTCAAAAGTATAAGGTATTTGGCTGTTAAGTCAGGATCCTGCTAACATAGAAAGGATCCTTTAATGGTTAAAACCATTGAATGCTACTTTGGTAAATCCCATGATAAGACTCTGGCTCTGTCATGGGATTCATGTGTGACATGAAGCAAGTCATTAAACCAAATTTATCATAGGTGGCCACTGTGGAAACTGTTTGTGTTCAGGGTTGCAAACAAAATCAAAGGGGAGTGTCCTTGGCATATATGTTTTCTGAAACAAAAAAAAAAAGAAAAAGAAAAAAAAAAAGTCCTAGGCAGATCAAATTGACAGATATCTCCATTTTTCTTCTATGCACCACAGTTCTCTGCTATAAAATGGTGTACAGTCATAGAAAGTACTGCCCATCTCACACAGAACAGTGAAGATTCCTCTGATGAAGTAGAATGCTTAAAAGACACCCCAAAAAACATTTAATAACCCAGTCTTCCAAACAGGGCTTAAATTCAGTACAGGAAATAAAACCTGCAACAACATACTAGAGAATGAGGAAAAGCATAAAAAATGTATAGCTGCTCATTAAAAGAACAATCTATGCTCTGCTCTGAAAAGGTGGACAAGTACTATACAATTCAGTCACTAATTACTGTACCAGAATGCTGATCTGGAAGGCAGACAAAGTAAAGCTTAATTCTATATTTTGTGACTTTTGAGTACTTAACTTTGCAAGTCTAATAATATTTTAACATATTCTTCGGTGTGCAGTATGTACAAATGCTGATAGTATTGCTAATACAACATTGCTCTTCAGAGGGCCACTTTAGTAGTTGGAGAGTATCTTAAAGTTCTGGATGAATCCCCATTTTATGAAACCAAAGAAATAATAAACATAAAAGTACCCAAAGAAATAAGCCTGTATATATATTTTAATCCCTCAGCAGGCTTCGTAAAATACTAAAGGGCACTTCTTAATGAGGCAAACACAACCAAAATGGAAGCAAAGATTCCAGAGAAACGTTCAGCCAAAAAAAACCCACAACCCAACAACCCCAAAACCCAAACCAAAAAGAATTTTCAGCTTGTCTTCAAAATAATGTGATTCAGTATCTTACTTTATACATTTTACAAAAATAGCATAAAAAAACTTATTTGGAAGTAGATGAGGGTGTAACATTTTAGGGGAAGTTGTTTTATTACACAGAATCTAAAAAGGGCAAAGGGAAAAAATGCTTAAAACCATGTTTATATCAGAAAGCAAATTTTTTCTTTAAAGTAGCTATTGCAACCTTTTAACACAAGATCAGGATAGATATGAAGACAGAGATAATGCAAAGGTGGTAAGGCTGTTTTTGCTTCATATGGCGGGTTTTGGAAAGACAGATGTCATGATTTCGTGTTTGATTTAAAACTGTAGCTTTTACAAGGAATTATATTTTAATTACGTAATAATTGCACAGTAACACTGAGCTCTGTGGCAAAAGTCTTAAGGTTTCTAAATATACTGGTAGCTGTTCAGGAGTATAATACATACCTAGTGCTCTGAGCGCTGACATACAAGCTGTCAGCGAACATTTCAGGTAACCAAAATAACCCAGGCTGGAAAAGACCTCAGGAGGTTTTCAGTCCTACCTTCTGCCCGAAGCAGGGTGAGTTATGAGATCAGACCCAGTTTCCCAGCACTTTGATCAGCTAGGTCTTGAAAGCCTCAAAGGCTGGAGACTGGAGACAACCTTGACTGTACTCATGATGTTTTCTCCCCATATCTAAGCCAGAACTTCTCTCATATCAGCCTGCATTGTTATAAAGAATATTTTAATCAGATTGCAGACGTTATACCTGACTCCTCATCAACAGCATTTTAAATAAATAGATAATTTCAGCTGTTGTTGAAAGTGGTTGATATTAAAGGTTATTTTAGCATGGAATAGTAACTTTGTATGATTAGAAAGCTCCAAATTCCAAACAAAATGGTAACACTGAAATAGAAGATTCACTGGGTGATAAAATATGTTAGCATCATAAGTGTAAGTGATGAATAATGCAGGTATTCCCCAATGAGAGTACTACTCAGCAAAATGAATCTAAATACAAAACTAGACAAGCTCCAATTTGTACAAACTTGCCCTGCACACACCTTCAAGAAATATTATATACTGCTGTGATCAAAAGGATCATCTGCAGTTTCCATATGATACCATCATTTTATGACTGGCATTTAGTGTTATAGCTCATGGATACAAACTCTGAAGAAAATTAACAATATCCCATCTAATGACCCTGTCTTCTTTACCTTCTCTGCCTCAGCATGTCTACTCGGTGAGAGGTTTTCTAACTAGTTTTTCTCAGTACCATTCAAAAGGTTTGTGATGTTATTAGTTGACACTGACAGAAGGCATACCTGGAACTGAAGTGCTGAGTAAATAAATCAAGAAAAAAGGGCACAGGACTACTAGGAAGGTGGCATCCCATCATAGTTCCAAACTATTCTTAATCATCCGTCCCATTAGGCGGCAGCAGGCCAGGGATATAGTAAAGAACATGTAGGACAGAAAGTTTCCCTTTATGGACTACATGCGTTTTGCAACACGCATTTATCTGAGTAAAATCTGAGTCAGAGCATTCCAGTGTTTCAGGCTACTTCTTTATAAAGCTTCAGGGCAAATGATGTCTAAAATGTGTAGTAAGTTTTGATCACCTACAACCAGCTGCTATAGATCCTATAGACTTAAAAAGACTACATACAAACATTATAGGACAAAAGGATCTATACTTACAGGACAGATACAGGTTTCAAAAGTAAGACCAAGTGCCAACAGAGTCATGAAGTTTATGCTAAGCATTGCATTGTAACCACATGCCCTGGAATGAATTATCGAGCTTCTTAAATGGTCATGCTGATGTTTTTACTTATGAGTTCTTACCTGTAGAGGTATGGTCTCATAATTACTGTAATTACAAGGCTTATGAGTCTCATCACTCAAATCACCTTGCTCCCTCAAGACATTCTCAAAATTGCTATCTGTCTGATTCCCACACACTAAAAAAGGTAATTTTTGAGTGAAGTTTCTACCCTGAAAAAAACCCAGCCAAACAGTCAGTGGAAAGAAAAATGCAGTGATGTCATTCAATCCCCTATAGACACCCTAAACTTATGCTGTATTATCTCTACCGTCCAGAGATGACACAATGACCCCTGTACTTCAATCAGACACACCACAGTATGTACAATTAGCTTCTGATGATACCACAGGTAGTGTAGATCGCACAAATTATGTAGCAAAAACTGCTGCACATCTTTTTCTTGACTAGTGTTTGAGTGAATGTCAGATGAGGTGCTGATGAAGAAATACTTCTCTGTAGTGCCACTCTTGATGTTTCTAATAGCATCAGCTACAATTCTGAGAGCTGCACACAGGGATGCACTGGCTAGTGTACTCAAGATTAAGGTTGTTGAATATTTACTGAGTTTGTTTTTTGCCTTTAAAACTAGCATCGTGGTGTGGTTTGGGTTGGAAAAGACATCAAAGCTCATACAGTCCAGCCCCTTGCCATGGGCAAGGACATCTTCCACTAGACCACATTGCTCCAAGCCCCATCCAACCTGGCCTTGAGCATTGCCAGGGATGGGGCAGCCACAGCGTCTCTGGGCACCCTGTGCCAGGGCCTCAGCATCCTCACAGGGAAGAACTTGAGATCTCCCCTCTGTCAGGTTAAGGCCATTCTCCCTTGTCCTGTCCCTGCAGGCCTTTGTCACTTCCTCACTTTTGTCACTACCTCATAACCTGTCTGTGAACACTGCCAAGGATGGGCAGCCATAACTTCTCTGAGCAGCCTGTGCCAGGGCCTCACCACCCTCACAGGGAAGAACTTCTGCCTAAGAGCTCATCTCAGTCTCCCCTCTGTCAGGTTCAAGCCATTCCCTTTGCCCTGTCCCTACAGGCCTCTGTCAAAAGCCCCTCTCCAGCTTTATTTTAGCCCCTTTAGGCACTGGCAGCTGCTCTAAGCTCTCCCCTTAAGGAGCCTTCTCTTCTCCAGGCTGAACCAGCCCAGCTCTCTCAGCCTGTCTCCAGAGCAGAGCTGCTCCAGCCCTCGCAGCATCTCTGTGGCCTCCTCTGGAATCTCTCCAACAGCTCCACGTCCCTCTTGTGTTGTTGCCCAGAGCTGGATGCAGGACTGCAGGGGTGTCTCCCCAGAGTGCAGCAGAGGGAGAGAATCCCCTCCCTTGACTTGCTGTTTATGCTCTGGGGATGCAGCTCAGCACACAGGGGGGTTCTGGTCTTCAAGCACACACTGAAGCTGGGTCATGGGGAGCTTCTTGTCATCAAACACCCCCAAGTCCTTCTCATGCCTGCTGCATCCAGCCTGACCCAGCCTGTGTTTGTGCTGGGGATCAGGGCCAAGAAGACCTTGCACTTGGCCTTGTTGAACTTCATGAGGTTCACATGGTCCCACCTTTCCAGGCTCCACAAGTCCCTCTAGATTCCATCCCTTCCCTCCAGTACGTCAACCACACCACACAGCTTGGTGTCAGTGAATTTGCTACAGGCACATCAATCCCATTGTCCATGTAACTCTGAAGATACTCAATAGTATTGGACCCAGTAGAGACCCTTGAGGGACACCACTCATTACTGGTTTCCACTTGGATCCCAGCCATTGACTGTAACTCTGGACACAGCCATCCAGACAGTTCCATGTCCATTGAACAGTCCATCCTTCAAACCCATCTCTCTCAGCAGAGAAGTTTGAGTCTAGTTAAACATCCCATAGAGCTAAGTAGTTCCCCTGGCTATCAAGGCAGAAATTATTTAGAATGCAAAAGAAATCTATCCTACAGGGAATGGCTTTGTACTTAATTTTGAAAGTTCAGAATTGCCTTATGGCTAAATACATGCATGTGTGAAATCTGAAATTTGTGGCAATGGGACTGTTTAGCCCCAAAATACATAAAAGAAAAACAGGAGGAAATGTAAAAGAGTAACATTTAGAAATGTGTCCTCTTTCACAGACCCAAAGAACTATAAAAATAACATCTTTTGAAAGAATACTGGGTAAATTTTGAATCTAAATTCAATTATTAAAGATATCTTAATTCTGCTTTAAGGGCCTAATTACTGCCTCATTGAAATTAATGGAGGGGCATCCAATGAAGACAGAGCATGCTATAAATAGAAATCCCAACTCAGAGGGCTGCTACTGCAATGTTCATGTGCAATCCAAACAAGCGGATAAATTAAACAAAGTTCAATGAATTAAGTGTAGGGTAATAAAACTTTCCTAGTGTAACATCTCATGTATGTCTAACTGTATATCATGAACGGTGCAGTCACAGCTAAATCTGATTTGTGGCAACCTGAGATTTATAAATGTCACCCCTTTAGCCTTTTCTGGATTAAGTTCTAGATACCCCATTTCATGAAGTACTAAATATTCTCTGAAAAAAAAGAACATTCGTTACAGAAATAACATTGGCTTCTCAGGAGAAGTTAGGTGCCATGGGGACAATTGTGGGTTAGTTTGGACCTTTCATCTCTTGCAAATCCATATATGGTAAATCTTCATGTACTTTAAAAAGTCTCACAATATTCATAAACTGATATCGTCTCCAGTAGATCTTTATCTGACAGTGTAACCAATAATAATAAAACAGGAGGGATCTAAATTGGGTCTTACCTCGTTAATGTTTTATCCACTGGGACTCTGAACACAGTTAAAGGATCGTGCCCTTAAAACACTATCTTACAACTTCCTATTTCCAATCATACTGTGACATCTTACATCTTGTTTCACATACTAAAAATAAAAATAAATCATGAAGGAAAATAAGATTTTTTTTTTTTTGCTAGGAAAACCCTCCCTAAGCTCAATTAATTGTTCTGCTTTCTACTTAATACCATGTCTCAAAATCCTTCACTTCCAGTGGTCTCATTATCTCATCATCCTACCTTCAATTCCCTTTTACTCTAAACAATAATGTACATTTTCATAATAATTATACTTTGATTTTCTATACACTCATGTTTTCACTTGCATGTCTGAAAAGGCCTGAAGTACTATTGAGTTAATCTTCAAAACACCTATTACATTATCATCCTCAACCTCATTCCGCAGGTAGATGGAAATAACAGCAAGAAGCAAGTAACTCGACAACAGTAAAACGGAGAGTGGTGGTGGCAGAGATGGATGCAGATGTGAGCTGGAAATTGATGACACCACCCTAACCATTTGCCACCTGTAATCCTCCAGTTGATAAAAAAGGACAAAGCAGCTGTTTCTCAACTTCTGATACCTGCAAAGAGTTGTCTTCTCCCAGGGTGATAACCACAGCTTTTAAACCAGACAGACAACACTTGTAAGTGCTTATTTACACTTGAAAACTTACATGAAATTGTTCTTCACATAAACAAAATACATCCATCCTTAAAGCCATGCCATTTGACTGTGAGAGAGTGAGGGGACAGGAAAAGTTATGGAGTGTTGGTATAGAAGGGATTAAACAGAAAGTGACCTTTGGGATGGCAGGCAAAAGAAACAAGGCTGGGAAAACACAGCACTCCACTTGTGCTTGGTGGGTCTCATTTGAATTGGTGCTTGGGGGCATGTTCCACTATTGTTATGTAGGAAACTTCTACCTCTGAATAACAAATCACGTAACAAGATGTATATATTGTACATCAGGGATCCACAATTTAAATTTATGTCTTATTCTGGCTTTGCTTCTTGAATTTGGCTGGTTTAGTGAAAATTCCTACAAAAAGAAATGTCTTAAAAATTATTTAGTTTGAATCATATTCAGTTAACTCTCAACTATTTGTGGACAATATGTGCCAGATGTGGCCCATTTTGGTATAGAGCTATATGTAATCTAAATGCTTATAAGCTGTATTTTAGCGATATATCAGCAATAAACCAACTATAAATTCATGCCAGCTCTGTGCAGATCCAGCCACAATGTCTCAGCATTGTCCTGCAGCTACAAGGACCGTGGGAGTGAGTTGCTTTTCTGATGCTGCATGGACCTGTCTGGCTGGTGCTGAAACGGAGCAGTAAAACTGGTGGGAAGGGAGCTGATTCCTCCACCTTTCCACTCTGCTGCTCTGTGCTCAGGGAGGACATATCAGCTCTGGAATGCGCACTTGGCCTGCAGCATCTTGGATCACTGTACATAGATACCTGAGCAGTTCAGTTCATCCCCCATTCTGGGCCTGTGCTGGCTATGTTGGGTCTCAGTTATTTCCAAGCTGTGTGCCACAGTACATGTTATCCAGGTTTGTTTACTGCCAGGTGTTGCAGTCCCACATCATGGAGAGTAACTGCCAGACTAAATTAGTTCTGACATACCTTCATCAACATCAGCAGAGTTACACTAGGTGCAAATTTGGACCATGGAAATGTGGGCCCTCTCCAGAAGGAAACACGAGACCTGGTTACCTGGGACATGGAGAAGGCCAAGGCATTCAATGACTTTTTTAACTTGGGTCTTTGCCAGCAGGAGCTCCAGCCACACTGTCCGTCACAGAAGGCAAAGGCAGGGATGTGGAGAATGCAGAACCGCTGCTGTAGAACATTAGGTTCAAGACCATCTGAGGAATCTGAAGGTGAACAAGTCCATAAGACGTGATGAGATGCATCTGGGGGTCCTGAGGGAACTGGGGGATGACCTGGCAGTGAGTGTTTGAGCTCAGAACCCTGCCATGTGCTGGGCTGCACCCCCAGAGCGTGAGCAGCAGGTCGAAGGAGGAGATTCTACTGCACTCTGGGGAGACACCCCCCCCCCCCCCCCGCAGTTCTGCATCCAGCTCTGGGGCAACGACACAAGAGGGACGTGGAGCTGTTGGAGAGATTCCAGAGGAGGCCACAGAGATGCTGCAAGTTCTGGAGCCACTCTGCTCTGGAGACAGGCTGAGAGAGCTGGGCTGGTTCAGCCTGGAGAAGAGAAGGCTCCTTAAGGGGAGACCTTAGAGCAGCTGCCAGTGCCTAAAGGGACTACAAGAAAGCTGGAGAGGGGCTTTTGACAAAGGCCTGTAGGGACAGGACAGGGGGAATGGCTTGAACCTGACAGAGGGGAGATTGAGATGAGCTCTTAGGCAGAAGTCCTTCCCTCTGAGGATGGTGACCCACTGGCACAGGGTGCCCAGAGAAGCTGTGGCTGCCCCATCCCTGACAGTGCTCAAGGCCAAGTTGGATGGGGCTTGGAGCAATGTGTTCTAGTGGAAGGCGTTCCTGCCTGTGGCAGGGGACTGGAACTGTGTGGGCTTTAAGGTCTCTTTCAACCCACATCATTCTATGATTCTATGATTTCACTGTTATGTTAAGAAGCTCTGTCAGTGTCAGTGCTGCATACAGATTAGGGGAACTGACACTGATGAGCTGGTGAAGCTAAAGCATGCTAGGTCATAGTCATATTAAATAAACCATTCCCATTTCATTAACAGTCTGCTCTTCATCCTCTCGTCTTCCTGAGTTTGACTCTTGTATTATTTACCTTGCACAAATGCTGCACATGACTGAAGTAGAATGGCTGAAGCTCAGGACTGACAGTGGTCGGGGAAACCTCTACACCTAGCCTGTGTGAAATATTCCCGTGCAGGGTAACTGTGTTGTAGGTAAATGTCAATGAATGAAGTGGAGCTACAGCCTCTTATGCCAGGGTAAATTTAGTCAACTGAGTCAGTGCATTTGGGAATCACAGAGAAGTAAAAGAGGACGAGTATTAGGAGGGAAAGGAGTAATGCCACTGCAAAATAGCTTATTTTGAAATTCTGCATACAGTGGTTTGGAGGACTGGACCCCTTCAAATCCTTTTTTGCACTCACCTCTGTAGTGGCAATTATCAGCGGGTAAAGAGTCAGGAGAGTATTTCTCCTCTTCAAAGGACCATCTTACTTGTTACAAGCAGATTTTAAGCAGCCATGCTGCAAGTTAAACTCCATCTGAATAAATGTATGTTTTCTTTTCTGGGGGAAAAGAATTACAATAGGATAATATATCAGTAACTTAACAGCTGATTTTAATTTTGAAGACCTGGTAAATTTCTGGACTGTATCATTCAAGGGAATGAAAAAAAGCCTGTGGCATTGTCCAAATAAGGATGAACAAAAACATGAGTGTCATATATTCATTTATGCTAGTTAACAGAATTTTGGGCAGTCTAATATAGGGACAATATTTTAGCATGTGCTAACCTGTCAATTTTAAATGGCAGGTCCTCTCTTTAGTGTAAAGAAAAGTATTTACATTAATAGTTCACTGTCAATTGAATGGTCAGTTCCTCACTGCTCACTTCCTCATTTTACCAGGACAGCTTCTGATTTTCTTCCAATCTGGCAGGTGACATGTATAATTTTCAGCCAACAAGTATGTTTAGTCCAAACTGATAAGGAAACAAACTAGGCAGATTTACTCTTGAAGTCTCTATTAGTTGATGCAATGTTCTTCCATTGGGCTTCTACAAATCTCATTTGCACACCCTGATGAAAACAGCTGACATGCCGTTCTTGTCTTGCACTCTGAAACACTCAGTACATTCATAATGTTGGTAGTAAGTCTGGAAAACGAGACTCATGACAACAGAAGATGAAGTGTTAAGAATCAACCTTATTCTCAACTTTCAGTACATGCTGTATGATGAAATGTAATTTTAGGAAGGATTGTAACTGTCATACCATGCTGAGGCTCTTCACTTGATAGATTTCTCACAAATGGGATAAAGAGGTATACTAAAAATGTTAAGTTAGAGGACCTGAAGGAGCTGGTGAATGAAGTTGCTAAGCCGCGGGCCATCATATTTGAAAAATCATGGCAGTCAGGTGAAGTTCCCGATGACTGGAAAAAGGGAAATATAACCCCCATTTTCAAGAAGGGGAAAATGGATGACCCGGGGAACTACAGACCAGTCAGTCTCACCTCTGTGCCCGGCAAAATCTTGGAGCAGATTCTCCTGGAAGGCATGCTAAGGCACATGAAAAACAACAAGGTGCTTGGTGACAGCCAGCATGGCTTCACTAAGGGGAAATCCTGCCTGACCAATTTGGTGGCCTTTTATGATGGGGCTACAGAACTGATGGACAGGGATAGAGCAGTTGATGTCATCTATCATTATTATTATTGGTGGTAGCAGTAGTGGTTTGTGTTATACCTTAGTTACTGGAGTGTTCTTATCTCAACCCACGGGAGTTACATTCTTACAGCTCTTCTCCCCATCCCTCTGGGAACCATGGGGAAGAATGTGGGGGAGGGAGTGAGCTACTGTGTAGTTCTGAGTTACCAGCTGGGCTTAAACTGTGATGGAGAGGCAGAGGATTCAGGTAATTTTGCCTTCACTGCTTCTGCGCTGCTCCATTCCTAGTTGACAGAGATAAGTATCCCTGTGGTCAGATGCTAGGAATCCTTTAGGGCTGACATCTCTGGTATTTCCCAGCTGAGCTGTTCTGGCTTGTGGATAGTTTGTATTCCCACCTGCAAAAATGTTCAGGAGGCTCTGTTGTGCACACTCCAGAGATGGCATGCCTTCTCTGCACCCATCTTATACTGTGGCCTGAAGCCACGTTAAAGCTCCTCTGTGGAAAGCACAGACTCTATTCATCTTCAAAGCGTTGCAAGAACCTACAGTTCTGTGTAGGTAATAAATCATAATGCAATACTACTGAGAATAAAGCATAAACACTATGTTTGGAACGTGTAAAATCAGAATGGTGGAAGCCAAAAGTAAAACCGTGTCACTTCGACCCAGAGATGTAATGACTGGAAAAAGTGTAATATAACCCCCATTGTCAAGAAGGGGAAAATGGATGACCCAGGGAACTACAAACCAGTCAGTCTCACCTCTGTGCCTGGGAAAATCTTGGAGCAGATTCTCCTGGAAGGCATGCTAAGGCACATGAAAAATCAACAAGGTGCTTGGTGACAGCCAGCATGGCTTCACTAAGGGGAAATCCTGCCTGACCAATTTGGTGGCCTTTTATGATGGGGCTACAGAAACTAATGGACAGGGGTAGAACAGTTGATGTCATCTACCTGGACTGGTGCAAAGCATTCGACACTGTCCCACACGAAATTGTTGACTCTAAATTGGAGAGACATCTATTTGATGAATGGACCACTAGGTGGATAAGGAACTGGCTGGATGGCTGCACACAGAGTTGTGGTCAATGGCTCAATGTCCAGCTGGAGACCAGTAACGATTGGTGTCCCTCAGGGATCGGTTTTGGGACCGGTCTTGGTCAACATCTTTGTCGCTGACATGGACAGTGGGATTGAGTGCGCCCTCAGCAAGTTTGCTGATGACACCAAGCTGTGTGGTTCGGTTGATACGCTGGAGGGAAGGAATGCCATCCAGAGGGACCTTGACACGCTTGTGAGGTGGGCTGATGCCAACCTTATGAAGTTTAACCATGCCAAGTGCAAGGTCCTACACCTGGGTCGGAGCAATCCCAGGCACAGCTACAGGCTGGGCAGAGAAGAGATTCAGAGCAGCCCTGCGGAGAAGGACTTGGGGGTGCTGGTTGATGAGAAAATGAACATGAGCCGGCTTCAGTGTGTGCTCACAGCCCAGAAAGCCAACCGTATCCTGGGCTGCATCAAAAGGAGTGTGATCAGCAGGTCGAAGGAAGTGATCCTGCCCCTCTACTCTGCTCTCATGAGACCTCACTTGGAGTATTGTGTGCAGTTCTGGTGTCCCCAACATAAAAAGGACATGGAACTGTTGGAACAAGTCCAGAGAAGGGCCATGAGGATGATCAGGGGACTGGAGCACCTCCCATATGAAGATCAGCTGAGAAAGCTGGGGCTGTTCAGTCTGGAGAAGAGAAGGCTGCGTGGAGACCTCATAGCAGCCTTCCAGTATCTGAAGGGGGCATATAGGGATGCTGGGGATGGACTCTTCATTAGGGACTGTAGTGACAGGACAAGGGGTAATGGGTTAAAACTTAAACAGGGGAAGTTTAGATTGGATATAAGGAGGAAATTCTTTCCTGTTAGGGTGGTGAGGCACTGGAATGGGTTGCCCAGGGAGGTTGTGAATGCTCCATCCCTGGCAGTGTTCAAGGCCAGGTTGGACAAGGCCTTGGGTGATATGGTTTAGAGCAAGGTGTCCCTGCCCATGGCAGGTGGGTTGGAACTTAATGATCTTAAGGTCCTCTCCAACCCTAACTATTCTATGATTCTACGATTCTATGACGTGATCTTAGGTTGATGAAGACAATAAACTAGGGGGCTTTTTTCCAGTGCTTTACATCAAGCTGGGTATATACTCTTTCTCACATTTCTGTGGCAGGAACTTCGAAGTATGAATAGGTGGCTACGCCATTCGGAAGGGTGAACAAGTGAACAGTCCAGCATTCAGAAAATGAGAATAAACATTAGATGCTGTGTTTGAGAAACAATACTGAGTGAGGAACAGAGGAGGTGGGTTTGGCAGCTACGAAAGGGAACTGCCAGCAGAAAGTGAAAACTGAAGTGACAGCCTGGCTGGTAAGGCCCAGGGCCTACAAAGCTGACTAGCCCACCTCTGGAAACAGCAGCAGGAGAGGCCATTTCAGGACCAGAAGTTAGCCTTGCCTTTGGTCCACTCCTTGGCAGACACAATTGTATTAGGAACACTAGAGACCAATAAAATGTTAAACAGCCTTTAGTTTGTGAGGAGAGGCCTGAAGGAGAACTGTGCAGTGACCAAGTATATCTTCAGCGGTTCTCACCAAGCGCCAAATACATGGTTGCTCATGCAAGGGCTGTGTAACTGCAAACGCCTCCTGCTCCTGCTCCTTGCTGTGTACAGCTCCGCAAGGTCTGGGAATCCTGTGAACTGGATGCTTCATCCTTGGCTTGGGAAGAGGCCAATACACTTGAACCTCTATGTGAACCCCTGCAACACATGTGAGAAGAGGCACTGAGAAGGGACAAGGGGCATACCAGAGGTCAAAACCAATTCTCCCTCTATCTATTTATTGCTTTCTCTGTTGCATATTAAGGTGGAGTTCTGTGCTTTAGGTTGATTTGTTTCTGCACCCAGTTAGCCTACATTTTAAAAAGTGGCTTTGAACTGGTAGCAGAAAGACCATCACCAGGCTATGCACCTGCACCTGAAAGATATTTAATAACATTTCTTCAGAGTAAACTTGTAAATTTCTTACAGAAGTATCTCCAATTTGCACTTCCTGACACCACAAATCAGTTTAATTTCACTATTGCAGGTCCATGTCCACAGCCAACTGAATCTTTTTCTAAGGTACAGAAGTCCAGAGCCATACCTACTGCTTTTACCTAGCTGGCATCAGAAGTTATTTTCGTAGCACTAGTCAGTCATGTGCACACTCTAGTTCCAGAAATCCACTGCTAGCTGGGGAACATTTTTCTCCTGGGACCTGTGCAGTTAGAGAAGGATTCCACAGTCTTTAATAAGAGAAACTGATTGTTACTAAAATATAACAGGGACCTGTATTATTCTGTGGGTAACAAGGTTACCGGGAAGGACCTAATTTTGCCTATGAGCTAAAGCACTTGTGCTCATTACTTCAGTGTCACAGGTTTTGCCATATTTCCTGTACTGCTGTTCAAAACACTGTCCTTATCCATCAAGCCTTTACTGAGATAGAACACATCACTCTTCTGGCTAGTGTAAGTCTTTAAGCACAACCCAGGGGCATCTTCTCTCCCTTAGTATCTCTAGACCTGTCCAGGACCTATCACAGCTACAAAAGCATTGGTCTTGGAAAACCATTCATTTCCCACTTCTGGAAAAACAAGGGTTTACAAAGCAAAATGAAACTCAATAAACAATCTAATTCTTGGAAAGACACCCATGATGATCAGATCGTTACCTGATCCCCAAAGTCATCAAAACCCAAAAAAGTGGAAGAAATATTATGATCCCCAGAAATCCTGAAATCAAATGTATAGCACACATACATCCCTAGTGTGCAGGACATTGTGTGCATACAATGACGTAGCATGAATAACACATATAAAGTCTAACGGGCTGGGATCCAAAACGTACTGAACTATATACACAAAGACTTTTTTAACAGGCATACCTCTGCTCTGGGGAAACCCCCCCTGCAGTGCTGTGTCTAGCTCTGGAGTACCCAGTACAGGAAAGACATGGGCCTGTTGGAGAGAGTCCAGAGAGCTACTGTTATCTTTTAATATTAATGACTTGAGTATCTCGTATAGTAGTGTGTCTCAAATTGATTTCAGTTTGTCTAACAGGAAATAAAACCAAAACAAACCAAAAACCCAAGACTGGAACATTAGTAACAGCAGCAGAAAGAGAAAACAGAACTATGAAAAAGATCTGAAAGAAGTATTAAACTTTTAGATAAAAGAAGTAGAAAGAAGTAGGAAAAACTGCCAAAACCAGAATGTGGCAACAATTGCTGCATTGTGCTGTTACTTTTTTTCCAGTACTGGTTGGTAGCCACCGGAGTGGAATAAAAATATTCATGAAAAATGTATGCTGTTTGTATACCTCTCAGTTTGTTTCCTTTTGAACTTTCTCTCAGCACAATCAAAGGGCCCAAGAGCAAGTATGTGCAAGACACAGACCATGCATCTACAAAACTGAGCTCTGTTCACTAGCCTATCAATTTCCATACCCTTGTACAACTTAATTCCTATTTTTCTGCCAGCAAAAGGAAAATATCACTACTAGTCTACTTCGTAAGAGCACTGTGGTATTGTGCTCTTACGTGATTACTGTAAAGTGATCATTGGAAAATAAGCTCTCCATCCACCAAGCTCTTCACAGGAATTTAAACTATAAAGTCTCCCAAAAGAATAAAGCAAAAGAATGCCAAGTAGTTTACTTTTAATTCTTATTATGCATTATCGGTGCAGAATCTCCATAAGCACTGTTAATCTAATGACAGACAATGAAGAGATTTAAATTCAGCAGTCACACATGGTGTACGGCTGCTAATATCAACTGGAATGAGGTCCAGCATTTTGGTTTTGCAGACGTTGCCCATATATGTAGTTCTTCCTATACTCTAGATAGGGAGCATTTCCTCCTGTGACCATCCTAGTACAGCACATTAAGAAATTATTTGTTGCAGCACAAATGATATGCTGGGTTTAAATGTGCTGTCCAATAGCCTCATGAGATATCTTCACAAGCATTTTGCTTTGGCGATACCATTGTTTCTCATTGGGGTTATCTGGCAATATTCTTTTATTATAAAACTTGGCAACCCAGGTCCTGCCAGGCATTGGTAATAACAGATTGTGATCTCTTTTTGTTTAGCAACATTGCCTAGCATTGGAAAGTACAGGTAATAAAAAACCAAAGTAGAAGAAATAGCATTAGAATTACTGTGGATCTGAACCATACTAAAGAGGATTTGTGAAATTGAATGTACATAATGTTAAGCCTACCAGAGCTGTAATGTTACCTGTTTTCTTTGGAGAGCTGAGTGTTGCCTGAACTGCTTGACTCATCAATGGGCTTTGGATGAAGCTGTTCCTTGGGCCAAATTACAGTATGAAGAGATGAAAAAGACCTTTTAGAGATCAACCAGTTCACAGCCTGGCTGACGAAGGATTGCTGTCTAAGCTCTTAGTTTAGTTCTAAAAATAGCCAACAAAGTTCCTACAACAATCGTAGTTTACTCTTAAAAATTATCAATATGTGATAATTCATTAATCATAGAATCCCAGACTGGTTTGGGTTGGAAGGAACCTTAAAGCTCATCCAGCTCCATGCCCCTGCCACAGGCAGGGACACCTTCCACCAGACCAGGCTGCTCCAAGCCCAGTCCAGCCTGGCCTTGAACACTGCCAGGGATGGGGCAGCCTCAGCTTCTCTGGGCAACCTGTGCCAGGGCCTCATGACCCTCATAGGGAGGAACTTCTTACTAAGACCTCTCCTCACAATCTCCCCTCTGTCAGGTTAAAGCCATTCCCCTTGTTCTGTCCCTACAAGCCCTTGTCAAAAGCCCCTCTTCAGCTTTCTTCGTGCTTGTGATTGCCCTGACCCATGTGCAGGACACTGCACTTGGCCTTTCCTGCTGATGTGCAGGTGCTCCCTTGCTGACCTGTGATCACTCTACAGGCTCTCGGCACCTACTGGCACCAGAACCAAACTGGTCTGATGACTTATTATGCATTTACTTTAAGTATATAAACATCTCAGTAGCGACTCAAGAACAGGACTATTAAAACCTTTGTATGCAGAGATGAGATGGAAACTTGAGGCACTGATTCAGAGTACAGGCAAAAGAAGGAAGAGAAAGGAGAGAAACCCGTGTTGGGAGTTCTTGTCAAGTAATTTTAGAACTACAGCAAACGCAATCCCTTTGATAAACCGGCACTCACTGCAACTTGCTGAGATGCCCTGGCAACAACATTGGAGATGACCAAGCTGATACCAGATGCTGTAAGAATATTCCATGAATCTGATCTGCTCTGCAGACAGACAGAAAGGGAAACAGACAAAAAAAAACTGAAACAGCCCAAACTTGTCAACAGCAGAGCCAGGATTAGAACCCATCTCTTGTAAGTACAGTATCCTGTCTACATAGAGATATATGGAATTTCTGTTAGCAGTAACACATGGATACTAACAATTTTTCAAAGTTAAGTGCTTCAGACCTTAACTTTCATAACACAATGGGTAGTTAGGCTCACCAGCAAGTCCTGGAAGGGGATACTCAGGTAAACTGTTAACTATTTTTGACAACACATAATTACTAAGCATTGTGTATGTTCAATTTAAGGCCCATAAATAATATTTGTGATGCTCCGATGGTATGGCTAAAGCCTATACTCTTTAAAAAAGACCACTAGTGTTGAAATTCAAGTTGCTGCATGTTCTTGATTTTACAGCAACTGCATGCTCACAATTTTAAATAAAGTAAATGGATCCAAGTAGATGATCTGAATATATGGAAACTATGGCTTAGCTTCCTAAAAGCTGCCACTCATGGTGACTCCTTTGCTAACTTCAGTGCAAAATTAGGGTCCTATCATGCACTTCTAAAATAAGCCATGCCCTAAACTTGATGATTTGTCCCTAAGAAAATCCAGAGAGACAGTAACAAAGCTAAAATTAGAAATCAGGAGCTGTAGCTTCCAAGGCAATACACACTGCTTGACATTTTTTCAATACCACAGGCATTTTCTGCTAGCAAAAAAAGGTTTAAGGAATAGAATCCCACAATGTAAAAACCTTCCTTTAAAACTCAGGGTTGGATGACAACACAGTGTTTACATACCAAATTTCAGAAGCCCAAACATTTAAAAGAATCAGTGAATAACAATCTAAATAATTAATTCTGATGATTAAATAATGACTACAGCATCACAACTTGTGGTTGTAATAGCATAACCCAAGCTGTGTAACTGCTTTCAAAAATAATATATGCAGTCAAAATAGCAATCTGTGGAGGTACTATGATCCATTCAAAGCACGATATAATCATTCTGCGGAATGATTTCACAAAACAAAACTTTGCTTATCTATACCTAATGCTGAAAATTACAGACTTGGATAGAACTTTTCGCTGCTCACAGATAGTTGTGAAAATTATCTTTAAATATGAATCACAGCGCATATTTGAAGAACACGGCTGCTAACAGGCACAATCCAGTAAATGGAATTTTAAGTACAAAGAGAAATGGTTTACCTCAGGAATATTCCAACAAAATGCCTTGGGCCTTGTGAGCTCTCAACACCCAGCAAATCACAATCAAACTGGGAGCTCCATGGTTGCAGAACGTCGCATTACCACCAACAGCGGAGGTTCTCCATTGCAGTATGGTCTCCAAAGCTCATGGGGTAGCTCATTTACTCCAAATGCAAATCACAAAACTCTTTAAAATGGCAGTTTCCTGCTAAATAGGTAAACCCCACATTTTAAAGCAACATTCTAAGGCACTGGAACAGGCTGCCCAGGGAAGTGGTGAAGTTACCATCCCTGGGGGTATTTAAAAAAAACATGTAGTGTTTTAGTCCTTAGTGACATGGTTTAGTGGTAGACTTGGGAATGCTAGGCTAACAGTTGAACTTGAGGATCTTAAGGGCCTTTTCCAAGTATTCTATGATTTTGGGTTCCATTCATCCATCCAGATATATTACTGTGTACTACAGACTGTAAACCATAGTTTGGATATTTAGATTTCTGCACATACTACAGTTTGTATGGCTTGGTCATGCCAGACAAGACCTTACCACTAAAAGATGCATGGCTTAATAGACTTGTAAATTTAAAAAATAATTATTTTAACATTTGTGTAGCAAAACAGCTTATGTGCACTTGGCAGATTTTCACACCTAAAAGCAATTATACAGTCAAGACAGCTGGGTAACAAAGTGAAACACACATCAGGCATCTTGTGGAAGTAGCTCAGGATTTTAGTGAGACCCTGTTAATTTTTTCTTGTTTTCACACAGACAGATGCATAACCATAGAATCAGAATCCCAGACTGGTTTGGTTTGGAAGGAACTTTAAAGCTCATCCAGTTCCAACCCCTTGCCATGGGCAGGGACACCTTCCACTAGACCAGGTTGCTCCAAGCCCCGTCCAACCTGGCCTTGAACACTTGCCAGGGATGGGGCAGCCACAGCTTCTCTGGGCAACCTGTGCCAGGGCCTCGCCACCCTCAAACAGAAAAACTTTTTCCTTATATCTAACTTAAATCTTCCATTTAAGTTTGAAACCATTCCCCCCTGTCCTATCACTAGGGTCCCAGATGAAGAGTCCCTCGCTTCATCATGGATAACCACATTGGATACTCCTTCACTCATCCACCATGTTACATTGCAAGACAGTGCTGAAATGAACTGGCCATTTCAATTTCGCGTTCCCCCCTCCTCACTAGGGGGAAGTCATAACATTTTACATTTATCCTGTAAGGAGAGAACGGCGGGGAAGCCTGCGAAACCGACACACGCAGATATGTCATTGCTGGCTTCTTGGAGTGAGGCCAGCGGGTCTGAATCAACCCGGGGCTAGCACGGTTGACGCTGGCGGAGGCGGCTGACAAGGGAACTGGGCGAGAGCTCCAGTGCCCCCTCGGCTAGCCGGGAGCGCCCCCGGGCCATCGCCTCACATGGACAGCACCCACAGACACCAACAGCGACCAAACTCCCCCGCCCCCTTCCTCGCCGCTGCACCTTCCGCCGCGCATGCGCTACTGCCCGCCTCCTCCCTCGCTCCCGTCGGCAGCGGCCCGCCGCACGGCGCGAGTGCGCGGAGGGCGGGCCGAGAGCCCGGCGCTGGCGGAAGGCGGAGGCACGGTATGTGCAGGGCGGTATGGCGGAACAGCTCCCCCCCACTTCCTCGCCTCACTTCACCTCACCTCAGGCGGGACGGTCCGCCAGCGGCTCCCCCCGGGCCCCGCTGCCTCCCTGTCCCTCCGGTAGCCCCTCCACCACCACCCGGCGGAAGGCCTGAGAGGCTCCACATGGCGGGGCGGACAGGGAGGAGAGGGGGCGGCCTGGCCCGGGCTTACCGTGTACCTGCTGCCTGCGGGACCCTGAATGAGCATGGATGGCTAGCGCGGATCTGCTCGTCGCTGTTAAGTCTTTTCGGGTTAACTGTAGGGAAGAAAGGTGTATTGAGCTGGTGCCAGCAGCCTGGTGTCACTTCACAGCTGTTAATGTTCCAAAGCACATACCTGTTGCCCGTGACAGCGGATTGAACTAAATGACCTTAAGGTCCTTCCCAGCCCACACGGTTCCGTGATTCTGTGACTTCCGCTTAAAACGTATGTGAGAGCTGCACTCTCCTTTACATGTTGGACGCAGTTGTGCGGTCCATCATCAGAACTGGGAAATTTGGGGACTGCAGAAGCGTTTACCCTGCCTGTTTTCCACATTTCCTTTCTTGGCATCCGGCTATCACAGAGTAAGGAGGGTTTGAGTTAACTACCATTGAAAATGAGGTGTTTTCAAGTGCGAGATTAATGATTTATGTCATGGGCGGATAGGGTGATGTTGTGATTGTGGGCCAGATCCTGAAAAATAATGAACATTATATGAGGTGCTGTGTTCTCTGTGGTTTTTTTGTTTTTTTATTTTTGTTAAGAATAAACATGTAATAGTTAACTGAGTATTTGAGTGCAGTGCTGCAGTGATGCCTGATGTCTGTAAACTGGCTGTGTTTATAATAAATCCTCTTTGAAGGAGGGGAAAAAAGTAAAATTGGAAAGATCCTCTGGAAGCTTTTATGTTACCTTTAAGACCCTGGAGGGAAGCATTCCAGGGGAAGGGAAGGAAGGGAAGGTGCGCATTTGAAGCATATTGGGACCCCCTGAAGCCACATTGTTGGGCCATTGAGGGCTGTGCTGCTGGCAAGAGCAGGAGCAATTGCTTCTTCGGGGCTCTGATGGCCACTGTGGAGGTTTTGGGTCCGCAAACACTTTGTTAAGGTGTTGTGGAGCCGTTCAGCTCCCCAAGAAAAAGGTGGTAGGCCTGTGGAAGTAGTCACAGTCACTGTAGTACAGTCACTGGCTGGGCCATGCTGCTGAGGAAATGTATGTCAGACCGTCCAACTCGTCTCCCCAGTACAGGAAAGACAGTGCCGTACTGGAGCAAGTCCAGTGAGGGGCCACAAAGATGATTAGGAGTGGCTGACATACAAGGCAGGGCTGAGGGATTGGGACTCATCAGCCTGGAGATGAGAAATGTCAGTGTGAAATACTGATGGGAGAGAAAGAAGAGGGAGCCAGGCTTTTTGCAGTCTATGGTGTGAACGCACAAGAGGTGTTGATCACCAACAGATACATAGACTTTTTCATTTAAACAGAAAGCAAATTATTTACTGCTGTGGTAATTAAACACTGGAGCAGATTTTCTGGAGAGGTTGTGGCGTCTCCAGCCTTTGAGATCATCAAAACCCAACTGGAAATGGTCCTGAGCAACCTACTCTAGTTGATCTTCTGTGAAGAGGGGGATTGGACTAGAGTATCTCCAGAGGTCCATTCCAACTTCACCCATTTTGTGTGTCTGATTTTCTAATGTACTTGAAGAAATTTGTCTTCATTTTAAATAACCAGTTTTCTCTCCTCCCGTCCTTCCCAGTGCTTTGTTGTTTTACTATTTAATTGCTAGAAATTATTGAAAGTTTTTAGTGTTCACTTTATGTGCCAGTACTAACATTTAGTTTGCTCTGCAGATGTCCTGTAGCATGGCAGGTGAAGAGGACTTCCTTTTGGAAGAAAAGAGATTCAAGCAGTACTGTGAAGAATTTATCAAACATTCACAGCAGATAGGAGATGGTTGGGAGTGGAGAACTAGCAAGGTAAAATAATCGTGTTCATTTTTAGATACCCTTTCTGATGTTTTTGAGCTGTTGACAACTGCCACAAGCTGGAACATCCTTTTCGAGGGGAGTTTACAACATATGAAATAAATGGTATTTTGCACAGCTGGTGCAAGAACAAAATAGTGTGTAGATGGTTTACATGGGGATATAGACCTGTATCTGTATTGAATAGGGTTAATGAATCCAAAAACTACGGCACCTTGTGGTGTAACCTTGTAGGGTTACCCAAGATGATTTCTGTTTTGGCCAAAAAATGTCTTTTAAGACATTAAGCAGTCTTTGTTTTCAGATTTCCCAGTGTTAGAAAAATAGTCACAGCTTTCAACAAGACTTTCAAGTGGCTACCTATGCTTAAAGTGAATTAAGAAAAAAAGAAAAAGAAGCTGTTCCTTCTAATCTTAACTGCTTAGCTTCATGTTCCAGCCACTGCTATCTGTACCTTTGTCTTCTAAGCCGGGCACCCTTTTTTCATCAGAATTCTCTTTGTTTTGGTACTTTGGTTTTAGATGCTTTAGAACCTTGTAATTGTAAAAGCAAACCATGTTGAGCTCCCTGACTGTTTGACATGTTTTCCAGTAGTTTAACCATTCTTGTGGATCTCCTCTGAATCCTGTGCAATATATAAAAATCCTTTTTTCAGCTGTGGGCAGAACTAGACAATGGATGTCGTATCATTGTGAAATCCAAACCTTCCTACTCTGGGCTAGAGGTTGTAGTCACGTATCCAAGGATCACTTTAACCCTGTAAACTGAAATAGCACATAGTTTTTACTCTAAATGTGTAGCTTAATGTTTTGCATTAAAATACGTGTTAATTGCGTACAGCAAGCGGAAAAACCTGTGTAAGTGATCAATCCTCCTTATTTGCTGGTTCTCCAGAATTTTCAGACCTCACCAATAATAATTACATATTGTTTCTAGGTCATTAATCAAAATCTTAAATAACACGGGGCCAAGATGAGTCCCACAGGACCCCATTAGAATCACTTATGATGATTCCCCGTTTTTTTTAATTTACATTTGAGATCTGTAAATTAATCATATTTTCATCTTTTAGTGGGAGTCAGATTAGCATGGGATTATTTTAATGTTTTAATTTCCACTTGTGGAATCAGCAGTTTTCTTACAGAAGTCTGAGTATATATTGTTTGTGTTTATCAAGCAAACAAGTCTTTACTGTGATAAAACCTATTTTTCTTAAAAAATAACTACATGTACTATATGTTTTTCTTTATTTACTCTATTCTACATGATGTCTTCTTTTGCTTGAGATGACTTTAGTACGTGAATATGTCTACAGTTACTCAAATTAGCCAGTATATAAAAATACATTGATACATGCTGACTTTATCCAAGCTTCTCTGAAGCTTCCACAATACTCAAAACCTTAAAGATCAGCAGTTCTTATGTACTGATTTAAAAATACCTAACAATAGCCACGTTATGTTAATGTCCTGCTTACCCACCACTGAAAACTGCTTAATAGTTATGGTTTATGGATACATAATTTGTATTTGTTCTCTAAATAAGAACAGAAATATTTTGAGTAGTTGCAGTTTCTACTTTGAATGCGTCTGTTATTTTCCATCTAATAATAAATTCACACTGTTCTAGGATGTCTCTTTGCACCACTTTTTTTGATGTGTGGGCAATACAGGTTGTCCTGTGTTTTCTTGCTTTTCTGACTGGTTTTCAGTATGATCATTTGGGGTACTCATTATTTGTCTATTTCTTCTCTTTGCTGTAGAAAATCTACTGATCTAGGTTTTGTGTTTTACGTTAATGGATTTAGTGGTTTTGCATGCTTTCATGAATTTTGAGGAGAAAAATCATGCTTCTACCATTTTGAAGTGCAGTAAATCCTGCAGTAAATGTATGACATCACTTTTGTGGCAATTGTACATTAGCATTTGTAAATCACAAATTAACAGAATTTCAGCAAGAAGCAGGATTCTGGCCTTACGTGTATTCTGTTTAGAAGTTTTTAAAAGAGTGCAAGTATTAGCTAAGTGTCATAGTGAACCCTTTTTTACAATAAGCCATTTGAAACTTTAGATTTCAGTCCAAGGCTATATTTGTGAGGATTTATTCAACAAAGAAGGATGCTCTAAGCCTCTATTGGGAATTTAATACATGGGTCAAAGTCTGAGCTTTCTTGTGAAATAGGAGGCTTTGCTGAAAATAGCAGAATGAGATAGAATTTTGTTCTTACCTATGAAAAAAATTGTAAGAGGTGTTGCTTTTTTCTTTTTTTCTTATGGGTCAAGTTGGTGACTCTGATTTCAGTGTGATAAAAACCTGGCCATTGAGACCATCCATTTATGTAGTATGTAGTCTGGGAAGGAAGCTTGTTGTTAACAAGATGTCCCATTGTTTTTTTGCCTTTCTTTTTTTTTTTTTTTTTTTTTTTACCCGATATATGCGTTGTGAGTAGTTCAGGGCACTCTTAGTTTTGCTGATGTAATACTCTTGGATCCTATTCCTCATTCGGTACTCACATGAATAGACCCATTGATAGCAGTAAGACCACACAAGTAAACCAGGCTTGTAGAACTGTGTTCTTGCATACTCATTGTTTTTGTGGAGCTGGCTCTTGTGATGTAAGCTCACACGGCCCAAGCAAAACCCTGTATTTATAGCTGTAAGTGAAATGTGCTAAACTATGTTATTTTTATAATCTGTTTCTTTCTCCCAGAAGAAAGCTGTGAAAAAGCCAAGAGCACCTCTACTGTAGGACTCGATGAAGCTAAACTGGAGTGCTGTTATTAGGGGTGGATGGTTAAATCTTGGCTGTGAAAGCTGCCCGCTGTTAGCTTTCTGCTTTATGTTTCTTATTCCCACTTTTCTCTCCCAGCAGCACTTCAGTATGATATTGTTGATGTCCTGAGTGAAGAATCTCTCTCTACCTTCTCCCTAGGCAGCTCTGGCAGCCTGGAAATTGGGAAACAACACAAGGCATGATAAGTTCCCAGATACAGACGGTCATAAGCAGTCAACAAGAGCATCACAAGCAGAGATAAAGATGTCATTATCCCACTCAGTGCTCATCAGGCTCCACCTTGAATACTGTACTCAGTCTGGGTCCCTGACTTACTTAGGTTAATCTAGGTAATCATATCAGAGGCTGTATCAGTTCACTTTTGCTTATGATACTCAAAGGATAGCTGGAGTAGAAATGAACTTCCACACTAATGATATCAAAGTCCTTGCTAAAGTATTGATATATTTATAGGGGCAGAAGGGTGCAAAACAGGTATCACAACATGGGGTGCAACAGGAGGGTTGCTTCCCTGCCACCTCTCCTCTAGCCTCTGACATGCAGCTATCAAATACAGAAACTGCTAAATCCAATTGTCCATAGGTATTTTTTCATGGCACTCAAATGCTACAGAATGCACAGGCTGTGGCACTTGGCTCCTTCCTGCTGACAGGAAGAACTGGTTCAGAGAGCTGAATGCTTCAGTGAAGCAGCTCTTCTCTGGCAAACCTCACTGTGCCTTGGGGCGTTTTACCTCTGTGGGTGGCTGTAGTAGTTTCTTTGCTGCTCTTAGGGGGATGAATACCAGTGCACGTAGCTGTAATCCTGTTGACACTCCCATGAAGCTCAATAAGGAGAGACGTGAGAGAGTGTTGAGGTTGAGGGAAGTGGCTGCTGCATTGGCAAGTTAGCGTACATTTTTCTGTCACTGTTGCACTCTGCATACTCAGTTCTCCATTGCACAGGCTGCAGTTGGTTCTGCACACATGACATCCAACAAAGTGAGGCTTAATGACGAAATAGGGCAAGCAGTAGGAAAAATTGTAAGCCAGGGCTGAAGTATACAAACTGTGTATATGTGCATATGAAATATACACAGTATGATTCATGCTTAGAAGTTCATGGACAAAAATAGGTGTAGAGAGCATTATAATTTTTAATGTGTGAAACTTGGTGAGAACAAAGTGAACAAGTAGCCTATAGTGGATTTTGGAGGTACATGTATTCTACAGTATCCTTGGAAAGAGAGAACTGATGTGTTGGAATAAAACTGGTGTTGATTTAAAGGTCAGAATACATAAGATAAAACTGTGTCAGTAATGACAGATTAACCAAAGAGTTAAATTATAGTGAAATTTGCAGCCCTGTCAACAATTTAATACTACTTTAATGAACTTTGTAGAGAGACTGTTCTGAATAGAATCCTTTTTCATCAGATGTTGTGCATATGCTTTCTGTGTTTGTTTAAAATAAAATGTAATGAAACAGCTAATAAAACCCCTATTTGTTCCCTTTGAGAAGCAAGTTTTTAACATGCAGCTACTGTTCTTGGTGTTCTGTATACTTTCTCCCTTTCAGAGTGTTTTTCCAGTGATCTGTTACTAAAGTTTTTCTCTCTTGCTTCTAATTAAAAAAACCCCACGTTTTTATATGTGTGTAGACAGCCAGGTCAGCAGGGGGAGAAAGCTCCTAAAACCTTCTCCTGCCACTCAAAAAGGGCTTTTTTCAGGAGTGGCCTGGGAAGCAGAATGATAAAAAGAAACTGGGATAAGGTACAGCTTTGTCTCTTTTCTCTTACTTTTGACCCTCAGAGGTGATAAAGAGAAGGGAGCAAGTAGTGACACTGCACACATGTTCTGAAGTGTTGCTGAGTTGGTTTTTTTGTTTGTTTTTTTTTGTTTTTTTTAGGACTTTAAGAAAGTTAGAGGGGGAACAGAGCAAAAAGAAGCCAATCTAGCAAGAACTGGGATGTTTATACAGGCAAGTATGCATTACTAGAAATAGGTCAAAATCATTAATAGCTGCTCAATTCTTCATGACCTTGATGCAGTGACTTTCTGTTTGGTGCATATCCTGATTCCCAGGTAGCAGTTGTCCTATTCAGTTAATAGCTGTATAAAACTTTATTTTTACTGTTCTGGTATTTGACTTCCTTTAATGCCAACAGCTAGTGTAAACTACTTGGGAGAAGATGCTGAAAAGCAATGCAGCCATTGGTGACTATAAAAAGACTTGGAGTGTACACCTAAATATCATGCTCTGTTTATTTTCCAGAACAGTGATAGCATTTAGCATTTTGGTTACAGATTTTTTTTTTTTCTTGTTTTCTGAACACAGGATCTTGGTGATGGTTATCTTAGTAAAACACACTTCCAAGTAAGAAATAGAAGCATCCCACCAGATCTCAAGGAGAAATGCAGTGATAACATTGAACAAGCATTATCTACACATGCTGAAGTAAGTACACATTCTAGACTTTTGTGTTTGTAAAATAAATGATGAACAGAATTTTTAAAAGATACTATACTGTTAATTAAGTCCTGCGAGAAAGATTTCAGATTGACCAGTGGCTTGAATTATTTTCCCTGTAGTTGTGTACAGCTCTATTAGTGATGAGAACTGGGACAAAATGGGAAGGCTCCAGCATCTTTTGTGTATATGTTTTCCTCATGGAAGGATATCTCTTTCCACTTTGATTCACCAACATTAAGGAAACTTTTGTGTGTGTGGAAAAAAGATTAAGCATTGAAATCTAGTTATCTTAGAGATAAAAAATTAAAGAAAATTTTAGGTTAATACTCATTTAAGTGAAACTTACTGAGTAAGTTGTGTGTAAGTATTTTACAATCAATGTATATTTTTCTGTTGTGGAACTAAGGTAAAATATGGAGCAATGCTTTGAAATTGGTGAGGGGAAATAAAATAGATCTGGTGTTCTTGAAGAAGAATAAACTTCTTTCTTGCACAAAATGAAGAAGATTCATTAAACCCAGGGTGAACTGATCTGAATAATGACTTGTTTGATTCTGCATTAGACCTGCAGATTACTGGCTAATCAAGATATAAACAGTAGATATTCACTGTCTTGTTATGTTGTTACCATAGGTATGAAGAGAAATATTGAGTTATAATTGACTGAAAACAATGCATTCTGTATACTATAAACTTGAATAGATGGAGATGGTGTATTTTCCAGGTACCTTTTTCAGTAGCAGTTCCTTTTCTTTTTTCCTCAGCCTGTTGTTTGTTTTTTTCTTCTTCCACAGAGAGTCTTGTACAGGGTCTGAAATGGGTTTTGGCCTGGTTTCTGAAGATGACACTTAAAGCAACCATGCCGTTTGATAGTCTGTGGGGTAGTAATTTCTACTGATTTTTTTAGTTCACTCACAGGTTTCAGCTATATTTTGAAGAGGGGTAGGTATCAAAAAGTGTTTGGTTCTTAAAAATTTTGTGAAAGCAGGTACCTGGCTAGAGGAAAAGTACTTTTACTGGCAGGTAGAAGCCTGGTCTTTGTATTCTGTTTGTCTACTCAGTGCAAGTGACTAGTACAAGTACAGGACTGGGCTAAAGCAGCACCTTGGTCCCGCAGAGTGCCATGAGGAGCAGCAAGGATTCTCTTGACACGAGGAAGCTGTAGACAAGATGTGGTTCTTCTATCAGCAAGACAACTTGTTCAATCAACTGAAAAAAAAAAAAGAGATCATTTTACAACCCCTTAGTTGATACACCAGCTTTGATATGAAGTGGAAGCTGGATAATCTTTAGAACCATAACCTTGCATTTGTTTGATAAATACCGGTTATAAGCATGCTATGTAAGTCACAGCTGAAGCATTTTAAGTTTCCCTTTAATTTGCATTCTAGTATTTGTTAAAGTGAAGGTTAACAGTACTTCGGAATTTGTTACTTGTCACTATGACATTGTTTGTATACTTCAGTCCTTACTAGAACAGGTGAAGAGTGAAGCAACATCTTGGAAAATATTGTAGGTTATGAGACATGAGGGTATGTGTAAAAGAAAAATGGAGTTTCTTCTCCAAAATGCTCACTGCCTAATGCAGATTATGTTGAATTTTTTTTCTTCATTGAACTGAAGGCTAACCAGGCTGTTAAAGTTATATATCTAGGAAATGGTAGAAGCATGCCAGTAAATTGGAAAATGAAATTTGCTACAGATACATAAAGTAAAACTATTCATTTCAGCCTAAGGAGGAAGATGGAAATGATGACTCTGTAGGGGATAAATTTGCTCAGGCACAGCAGTGGCTGTATAAGATGCATATTCTTGCCACAGATGTTCAATGTGAGAGTCCTGTTGCACTGTTCTAACAGTCTGGTGTTACGGAGTTACCGCAGTGTCTTTCAATAAGTTACTGAAATATATTATGTTGAATAGAGTTCAGCAGAGTTGTGGTCTTGTTAGAAATTGAAAGGTTTCCACTGGCTACATGCTTTCAATATTTGCCATTTTTTTTCCTTAGAAAATTTGTAAATTTTATATATTTGAATTCTGACAGAGGTCTAGATAAGAATTTTAATTTATTTTGAAAAAAAAAGTCATCTGATAGTTGCATATTCAATTTTCAGTTTCAGAATTACTGTTATGACCTAGATTTTTCTATATTGTATCTCTACCACTTGTGTCTTACTGAGGTACTTCCATCTGCCGGTAGTCAGATCTTCAAGGCATAGTAGGAGATATCATATATAGTTTTATGTGAGATAATTAAATTAGGAACAGTAAGGAAATTAAAGTAGAATCAATATCCAGTGTTAGGAACAACGTGTGTTGTCAAAAAGACGAGGGAAAAAATGTACTGTAGCATGTGACAGGCCATATGAGGCCACAGGATTTTCCTCTCCTCTTGCTGGGAAGTCAGTTGAGAGATTACAAATAGAATTTTGGGAGGCAAAGTGAAAATTAGGATGCAAATTAGAAGTCAGATTTTTGAAGCTGTGTGGAAGTGTGGGGAAGTTATCTATACTGAGTACTTAACTCCTGTTTAAGTGACCAAAGACACATCAGAGGAAAGGTGATGTTAAGTAAATCAGTGAGTATATCGTGTTGTAGCACAGAGTAGAGTTAGTATATTGAAACTGCAGAGAAGCAAAAGTACCTGTTCTGTTTGTGTTTAATTCGTGAAGAAATGGTGAAGTCTGTGATACAGTACAGAAAATATACAGAATAACTGAAGCAACTTTATTAAAACAACAAAATCAGTTACCAGTCAACACAGCATCAAAAATGTGCTAATTGTATGGCATTTCCAGAGAACACAATAAAATTATTTGAGCAGTTTATTTCAGCTCATTGGTCATAGGGATAGTTAATGTTTCCAGTTTTCCATCTCACTGTCTGGTATCTAAATATTTGGAGCCTTCCTGGTGAAGGAGTGATGAATAACTGTATTCTGGTGTTTTCTAGAGCAGTCTATAGTATGTGGTATGCTTGGTGCCATTTATACAAGTTGTGTTTTCCTCTGAAAACCAAGAATAAATTTTTGTGTGGGTTTCTTTCTGCTTATTTTAGATATCTGCAATACAGAGCTTGTCACTTAGATCTTTGTTTCAGCCTGAGGAGGTAAAAAATGCATTTTTGGGTACAAATCAGTCAACCTATTTTAAGTGTCTTCTCTAGGAGAAGATGAGCTAAAAAGTGTCTGTTTTGCTTCACTGATGATCAAGGGAAGCTAGATGGCTAACCTGGATGTAGATGTCTGCCTTTTGTCATGTAGATCTTATACAACAAAATCTCGTACAACAAAATACAGATCTGGGCTCCTTGAAAGTAGTAGCAATTTTTTCTGGTGACTTCACTGAAGCTGAGATTTCACTTCAACAGTGAAACTCAACCTTAGTTGAGGCCTGTATTTTGTAAAGTAGCAGTTAAAAAAAAAGGGATTTAAGGATAAACCGTTAGAGCAGTTGGCATTGATTTAATTTTTGATTGAAATCCCTACATTGTCACTGGCATGCCCATGCAGTGGAATGCCTTGGTCATACAGGAAATCAGAATGTGAACTCAGTGCATGCAATGGATCTGCATGTGCGAGTGTGGCAAAGTACCACCCTTCTTTGGGGTAGTGGTAGTGTGAATTGTTGTATTCCAGTTCCTGGTGGAATAGCTTACTTGCACAGAGGTTCCTGTATTGCAGGTATTGTGAGAACTAGGGGTCAGTTGATGGACAATAAGTTGCTGTGTTGGAGCAGTCTTCTCTATAGAATCAAGAAGAATACAGCAGAAGCTAAGGACAGGTTTGGCAGTCACTGTGATGTGCTGCAGCAAGTTGTCATGTTACCTAGAATGAAGCAGGTTTTCAATTTTCTGGAACTGGAAGGCTTATGCCATGCACATAATAGTTGATGTTTTCTTCACCTCATTGGCAAGCCTGCTGAATTCAGGCTGTCTCCTTGTTATTCTTTGATATCTGCTAGTTTCCAGACACACTTGCTAATTCCTGAGCTGTCCTAGGCAGTAGACGAATTACTTTATGAACTCATATGGATTTATGTCCACATAAATTCACTGACACTATGAAGCAACGTATCTGAAGACAGGTGTGCTTAAATTCTAGTAACTACTTAGAGCAGTTCTAGAAAATTTCTCTCTTTATACTTGGCAGTAACTGAGTTGTCAAGCCTGGGGACGCTTTGTTTCATTTGCCATCATCTTTCATTTGCCGTCTTACTAGAAAGAGATTGATTTCTGTGAATTTGGTTTAATAAAGGTATTTGTTTTAATGTCTGGCTTCATAAACAGAAACTACTAATGACATTATGACTAACCATGAACAAACTTTAAACCAGGTTTGTGGAGGACACCCTTTTAACCAGTGAGATCAGATTCAGTCCCTAGGATATCATTCTATGATTCTGTATGAGCTGAAGGATACATAAATGTTTTAGAGCATCTTCCAACAGAAGGAAAACAGCATGAGATGCAAAACAAGTAGCTAATACAAACACATGGTGCCATTTGAAAATTAGTAGGTTGCAGGTTTGTTCTGGTTAAATTTTTATTGAATCAGTTGTTGTCTTTCTGTGTTCTCCTGACTTTATGCCAGATGAGTGTCATCTATACTTCTCCACAGACAACATAAATCTTGTGTAACCACCATACTGTGTTCTGGCTAATTTAACAACGATCATCAGTGCATATTCTTTCTTGATCCAAGTCAGATATGTTCTGCCAAGAGATCTGTCAGGGTCTGTATCAATGAACGTGGAATTACATCTTTTGTATAACTTAGTTGATATGTGGAAGCATGTTTCAAACATTTCTTTACTGACATTCTTATATTACCCAAATTTATAGCAGAGATTCATGTAAGTTGTTCATCACAAGTTTGCCAGTGAGACTAGATGCAAAGATGATCAGTTTGATGAGCTTAACCCAGGCTTGGTTTTGAGGGATGCTTGTGGCATTGGTATCTTGACTGTCTGAGACAGTAGCTTCTGCTTCCATTGAAACTGGAAGCATACCCGTATGTATTTGTAGACTTTTTTCCTTTTTCAATTATCCCTTTTCCCAGTCTTAAGTATGTCATAGTGACTGGAGTGGTTTTTCCTCCCTATGACTGAAACTATTCAAATGCTACAAAGTCATATTTCATTTACTTTATTTTGAACCCAGGTAGGCAAATGCACTGAAATGACGCCTTTCATTCTAGATTTCAGTATTTACCATTATCCAACTCCAGCTTTTGTTAAGTGCTGTGTAGATGCATCTCCAGCAAGGACTGAAGTTAACATATGTTTATCTGAATTGTTGATAAAGTGAAAAATATTATAAAAATTTAAAATGAAGATAGTCTTCCTGCCTCAAAGAATTTATATTCTAAAATAGCAGAACAGAAAAATCTGGATTCACTTTATGCATTCTTTTGTTTGTTATTCAAATAGCTCAAGGGAGGCAATAAGTTGGAGTAGTAATTCTCTGTGTGTGGTTTGTCTCAGCTCCTCTGGGTATTGCAGAAGAAGTGAGTCAGCGAGGAACCATTTCTGAAGCTAGAGCCATTGCTACTTTATAAAGGAGTGGGCAGGCTGGGAATGTTGAAGGTCTGTTAATACCCAAAAGTAGCCTCTGGAAAATGAGCACTGAACTTCACAAACATGTTGAGTAAGTTACATGGTTACTTTTACGTGCACTGCACCTTTGCTGACAAAGGTTCCTTGGTGTTAGCGAAGATCTGCCTGATGGAGGATGTGGGAATGAGGTTGTCACCTTTCTTAAACTTCATAATGCCATGTGATTTGCTGTTCAGCTATGCAGTTCAGTGTATAACAACTAAAAAGGTTACAATTCTTAATAATTATTAATATTTTTTTCTATAAACAAGTCCAGTATTTTTAGAATTAATAGCAACTCCTTTTTTTTTGTGTAAAAGTAAATAAGATGAACTCAGTGTAAACATCTGAATAACTACAGTATTTGTTGAATGGTTAAAACATGTGAAATGAAAACCCAGCGAACCGTACTTAAGGGGAAAAATGTAAATACATTTAATAGAATCCAGCACTCACTGCAGGAAGTAATGAAAGGACCTTAGTAAAAAGGGAGAAAATCAATTATGACATACTCAGCTGAAACATCAGTTTTTAATGAACTACCTGAGCTTAGGAGCAGTACAGTTACTCACAAACAGGTGAATTTACCCTTTGTCTTTTTGATAGTTCCCCTGTTGCTTTGAGAAGGCAAGTAAATCATACTGCATCTGCATTCAACCCAGAATATGTTCCCTTGAAAAACTGATGTGGAAAGCTTTGATATGAAGGAAGTATTTGCATTTCAGTTTGTCTCGGATCTACTCAGACGTTTTTCATCACTCTTGGCTTCCTATTCCAGTTCCGTTATGTCTCCTGGGAGTAAGCTCTTCCCTTGGGGCTGCTACCCAAAATGTTGCTCGTCAGCCATAGCTGGGCCGCAGAACATGTTTGTGCCCCACAGAAACCACTTAGTCTGAGGAGATCTAGAGTGCGTTGCAAAACACAGTGAAGATGCTTGTGAGTTTGCTTAAAAATATATTAATCTGAAAATGGAATTAGCCTTTATTAAACCACAAGAAAATATTCTGGTGTGGATTTTATTAACTGTTTTCTGCATGAAAAGGCTTGGCAATAGAAGGACATTGTTTAGAAATATCAAGGCTGGAAGAAACTTTGTTGTAGATGTTATACCCCTTACTTGAGCTGGAGAAACCTCAATAAAGGAAGAGTGCTGTGGTGACAAAAGTAATTTGAATCCCAGATATGTCCTGCTTCTGGGCTACTTCACTGATGGGATGTCTCAAGTTTCGTGGAAGAGGCTAAATGCTTCTGTTCCTGTAAAGTTATGGAGACAAGGGAAGTTTCTGTCTCCCACGCACAGACCTTTGTGGATAATTTTCTGTGTGTCACTTTGGTATCCTGGCAAATCTTGTTAACAGTTAGTTACATTTAGTTTTCAGCGGCTTTGATGACATGCTGTTGGCTTGACTATCATTGTGGGTGGTGGGACTCTGATCTGAATTCTCTATCTTTTACATTCTTTAATTGCTGTTCTGTTTTACCCAATAGGGGTATGCTTTGTATTCACAAAAATAAGAAATTACATCAAAGAAAATACATAAACTAATTATGAAGCTTTTGGAATAACTGAAGAGCCATACTGTATGACCTCCAAAAGTGGTTTCTTTTTAGTTCATATGTTAGCATAGAGCGATTCCAACTTTTTATCTTCTCTCTTAGTATTCAGAGTTGTCGCATAACATTAGCAAATGAATGCTACATCAAACACAGAAAAAGACGCTCTAATTCAGATTTGGTAACTGAATGTGACAGTTTAGTCAGAGTTACCATGGCGTAATCGCAGCAGAATGCCTTCCTTCTGCAATAAATAAACCTCCGTTTCCCATGGAGCACACATGGAGACTGTGGTAAGTAAAGATGGTTTTCTGAGAATCTGAACTTTGAGAGACTATGAAGTATTTTAAAATTTTTAATTACTCAAGTCAAAATTTAATTGAATACTTTTTAAGTGTGATTTAATTTCATAAATGTACAGTCTGTCTTTTTTTTTTGTGTGTGTGTCTGTGTATGTACCTTTTGGTAAATTAAAGCATTATTATGAGTGTAAAAAATAGCTTTTAAAAATGTTCCAGAGTGGACCTCAGCAGTTGTCTTTCCCCTGTAAATTATGCTAATTCATCTTAAAGCTGTGTATTATTACATGTACAAAGAAGTGACAGTGGCATATATACCATATATTCAGATACTTACCTACCTGGGCTGTGTGTTTTACCTCTCAGTTTGCTAGGGCACTGTCTTCTTGTACAAGGCTCAGTGACTTTTTCATCAAATGGTTTCATGTCCAGAAGGCTGATGTGCCTTGATGCATGGGCAAAGCATCCAGAAATCCCAACTTTTACAGTTTTATTATGGAAAGGGCTTGTGAGAAATTAAAATGTATTTTTTTCTGTTTTCAATTTAAGAATATTACTGTAATAGTCTAAAGAACTGTTGTAAAAATAGACATTTTTGTTTGTTTTGTTACTATTTAAAACAAAAAAAATATTCACGATACAGTGGTTTGCTGCTACTGTGTGTTGTTTATCGCCTGTCCCTTTTCTGCCAAAAGTTGAAATTTAGCTATCATGAGTAAAAGAGATAATCATAGACTTTAGAATCACCAACTGGTTTGAGTTTGAAGTGACCTTAAAGCTCATTCAGTTCCAGCCCCCTGCCATGGGCAGACATCTCCCACTAGACCAGGCTGCTCCAAGTCCTGTCCAACCTGGCCTTGAGCACTGCCAGGGATGGGGCAGCCTCAGCTTCTCTGGGCAAACTGTGCCAGGGCCTCAGCACCCTCACAGGGAAGAACTTCTGCCTAAGAGGTCATCTCAATCTCCCCTCTGTCAGGTTAAAGCCATTCCCCTTGTCCTGTCCCAACAGACCTCTGTAATGAAGTCGTATGTATATCAACAGTGCTTAGGGTGGCACAAATGGCCACACCGTGGCATTCTATTATATTATTTAATTTTTTTAAACTAATTTATATGTTGTAAAGTCGTACTGTTGTGGCATTTCCTAAACTGGGCTGTACTTGTGGATAACGAGAATGAAAGGTTTGGGGGGAAAATATCAGTAGTATACAATGATTCTTTTTCATACACGAGTCATCATCATCATCATCATGGCTTGACTTCGCGAATGAAGATTTGGGAAGGGCTTTACCCACGCTTACTACAAGCTTGCTGATGACTAAGAAGGTCAATCTGGGATAGGCAGTTCTGGCTACAAAAAGCACAGCAGAAGGTCTCCTTGGGTGGAACAGGTGGGGCACGATTCTTCCTGCGTTGTCTTTTCTCCTCGAGACTAGTTCTTTGTGAGCTGTCAAAGGAGTCAGCGGCATTATGTACGGTGTGCCTCCAAGTCTCCCGATTGGAGGCCAAGGTGGACCACTGATGGTAGTCAATATGGCCAAGGCTAAGGTATTGTTTCAGGGAGTCCTTATATCTCTTCTTTGGGGCACCTCTCTTGCGGCTGCCGGTGGCAAGTTCACCATAAAACACGATCTTGGGGAGGCGGTGATCCTTCATTCTAGAGACGTGCCCTGCCCAGCACAGCTGCAGTTTCAGCAATATGGCCTCGATGCTGGTGACCCCTGCCTGTTCGAGGACAGTGACATTAGACACATAGTCAGTCCAATGGATGTTTAGAATTGTACGGAGGCAGCGCTGATGAAAGCGTTCCAGGAGTCGCAGGTGATGACGGTAGATGACCCATGATTCAGACCCATATAAAAGAGTAGACAATACAATGGCTCTATAGACACTGACCTTTGTACTTTTCTTCAGGTGTTTATTGCACCAGACTCTTTTATGGAGTTTTCCAAAGGCTCTATATGCCTTTGCTATTCTGTTGTCTATCTCTTTGTCGATCGTGGCATCCGAGGAAATGATGCTTCCCAGATAGCTGAACTGCTGAACTGTCTTAAGGTCTGACTCGCCGATGGTAATATGGGGATGGCGATGATCTTCTTGCGGTGCAGGTTGGTAGAGGACTACTGTCTTCTTCAAGCTGACTTCCAGCCCAAAAACCTCAGCCGCCTCCGCAAAGCAAGATGTTAAACGCTGCAGAGCTGCTTCTGTGTGGGCAACAAGGGCGGCATCATCAGCAAAGAGCAGTTCATGGACAAGATGGTTTAGGGTCTTAGTGTGGGCCTTCAGTCGCCTTAGATTGAATAGGCTACCATCGGTGCAATATCGAATATAAATGCCATTTTGTTCATCGAGGTCTTCTGTAGCCCTTTGGAGCATCATGCTGAAGAAGATTGTGAATAAGGTTGGTGCGAGAACGCAACCTTGTTCCACGCCATTGGTTATTGGGAAAGGCTCAGAGAGTGCATCACAATACCTGACTTGGCCTTGCTGATCCTCATGTATCAGAATAATCATTTTGAGGAACTTGGGGGGACAACCTAATCGTTCTAAGATCAGCCACAAGCCTTTCCTGCTCACAGTGTCAAAAGCTTTGGTGAGGTCAACGAAAGTTACGTATAACCCCTTATTCTGTTCTCTACACTTTTCTTGCAATTGTCTGAGAACAAATACCATGTCTGTGGTACTTCTATTAGCCCTGAAACCACACTGGCTTTCAGGTAGAAGTTCTTCTGCGATAGCAGGTACTAGTCTGTTCAATAGTATTCTTGCAAGAATTTTACCAGCAATGGAGAGCAGAGTTATACCACGGTAGCTTGAGCAGTCTGACTTGACACCTTTTTTCTTATACAGAGTGACGATGATTGCGTCACGAAAGTCTGACGGTATTTTGCCTTGTTCCCAACAGCACACAACTAGCTCATGAAATTTAGGGTGAAGTGCTTTGCCTCTGTGCTTCCATATTTCGGGTGGGACTCCGTCAATCCCAGCTGCCTTGCCAGTTTTCACCTGCTGTATGGCCTTAAGAGTCTCTCTCGTGGTAGGGGCTAAATCCAATTCGTTTTTCACTGGATGTTGCAGAATGTGCTGGATTCCTTCGCCTTGGACTACACGATTAGCACTAAAGAGTGTTTGAAAATGTTCAGACCAACGATTCAGGATGGAGATTTTATCTGTAAGAAGCATTTGGCCATCTGCACCAAGTAAGGGGCTTTGCACCTGGAATGTGGGTCCATACACTGCCTTCAGAGCCTCATAGAATCCTCTGTGGCCACCCAAATCTGCACATAGTTGAGTCTTTTCTGCTAGGTTGAGCCACCACTTGTTCTGGATGTTTCTAAGTTTCTGTTGGAGTTTGCTACATGCGAGACGAAAGGCTGCTTTTCTTACATGGCAGAGTGGCTGGGCGAGGTGTGCTTGATGAGCAGATCTCTTTTTTGTCAGCAGTTCCTGGACCTCCTGTCCCTCATTGCAGCTATTTGAAGATAATTAACATTGAGCCTTCTCCTTGGAATGCCGCCCCTCTTAGGTTTGGGCTTGAAGTGGAAATTAAGTTTGCAATGCACAAGGCGGTGGTCTGTTTGGCATTCTGCACTAGGCATCACTCTGGTCTGGCAGACATCACGAATATTTCTCTGGCGCACTAAAACATAATCAATAAGGTGCCAATGTTTAGATCGAGGATGCATCCAGGTTGTCTTCCAGCTGTCTTTCTGCTGGAAGATAGTGTTGGTGATGGTAAGCTGTTGCTCTGCACAGAACTCTAGTAAGAGATGACCGTTATCATTGCAGCTGCCAACACCGTGCTTGCCTAGTACTCCTTTCCAGGCTTCAAAGTTCTTTCCTACTCGGGTGTTGAAGTCACCAAGGATTATGATCTTATCTTCTATAGGAACTTTCTGAGTGAGGTGATGCAGGTCGGAGTAGAATTTTTCTTTTTCTGCAGGGTCAGCTTGCAGAGTTGGAGCATATATGCTGAAAAGAACAACATGTTGCTTATTGTGTAGTGGAAGACGTAAGGAGATAATACGGTCGGAATGACCTATCGGCAAATTTTCAAGTTTAGAGGCTATGGAGTTTTTAATCATGAAGCCGACTCCAGAAAGATGACTTTCAGTTTTGGGTTTGCCTGACCAGTAGAGTGTATAGCCAGCACCATGTTCTTTGAGGCTACCTTCCTCATGAAGGCGAACTTCACTGAGAGCAGCGATGTCGATGTTAAGTTGTGACAATTCATGGGCAATTAGCGCAGAACGGCGCTCAGGACGCCCACTGTTCACTGTATCAAGCATGGTTCTGATGTTCCAACGTGCGAGTGTCAATCTGGACACACCTTTGGAGGCAGGTGTATGCCTTTGTCTCTTTGTCTTTAATTGACCGCAATAGAAGATGCCCGTTGGCCGCAGCTAGCCAACCAGGTGGAGGGGGAGATGAGCTTTGGTTAGGCCACCTTTCCTAGGCCTCTCTCCATATGGAGCAAGCAGTGCTGTCCTTGAAAAAGGCTGCTTGGTCATTCAGGATGCTGCCGAACAAGACTGTCATCTCCTGGGTCAGACTTGAGCGACCAATGTCCTGAACCGCCTGCATGCAGGGTTGGGTCTGCGACTTCCAGTGCACCTTATCACCTGCCGTTTCGTCCCTCGCCTGTCGCTACAGGGCTTTGCAAGTGTGGGTAAACCCTTCGGGCCTGCGCAGTGGATTTATTTTAGGTGAGGCACAGCGTGTGCAGAACTGGCCTCACCCTTTACACCTGAGGTTTATCTGCCAGGGCCTAGCGAGCTTGGACGGTGACAGCAAAGTCCTCAGGTCGTAGGTTTAATTAGAGTATCCTTCTCTTAGATGGACGGCCTTACAGGGCTACACGAGCTCCATCTGCCCGGGTTTGAAGTTGTAGTTGTCCTTCTCCTAGGATGGTTGCCTGAAGGCTAGTGAGCCCATCCTGCCCATGGACACACTTTGTCTGACCCTTCATTTGAGAGCTGACTGGCATGGGAGACCCTACCTGAAGCATAAGCCACCACCAGCATAACTCCCAACTTCACAAGGGCACGCAAGCTCTTTCCCCACGACAAGGGGGTGTCCGTGAAAGAAACACGAGACAATACATGAGTAAGCAGATCCCAAATACATCCCAGTTAAGCTTCCAAAACTAGATTGTTCGGGACAGTTGTACACTGCTGTGTTTTTATTCAGTGCAGCTCAGAAATGGGGACAGGCATGTGGTGAATACTCACTAGAATGCATACAAGACCCACATGTGTTACTCTGAATTTTACTCTCTTGAGTTTGTATGGTCTCTAAACTGTGCATTTTTGTACTAAGACTTCACTTCAGGATTTGGTTGAACACATGATAGGTATTGGTGGTAGTTGTTTGGAGCTGGTTAATCTCTGAGATGTGCAAAAGGATTATGCCTCAAGCTTGTCCATTAAAACTGATGGTGATGTTAAATATAGTAGAAGTCTAATGTTAAAATTCTTGCATTGCTAAAAACAATTCTTCATGTATGTTTTTAATAACCTGGCCTTAAGAAGGTAAAGGGAAAGGATTTTTAGCAACAGAAATACCTTTGACATTAATTGATACAGAATTGTATCTTAGTTTGGCCAGTGCAGGTTATGGAAATGTAAGAACCAAGGAAACTATGAATAGTGTTTTGGAAACCTGGGTTTTAAAGTATGCTTCTCTTTCCTGCCCATACATATGTGGTAAACTAGTGATGGTGGCAAATAGGGATGAATGGAGTGAAGAAGAATGATATTTGTTTCCAGCACTCTGGGTGGCATTCCTGCACTAGAACCTTGGGTTTGGCTCAGTTTGCTTCCACCAGAAGTAGCCAGAGCATCCCGAGGGACATTGCAATACCCCGATCATAATCCCAGCCTTCGGCTGCTCCAGGGGCAATCGGGCCATGCACTACCCTAACTCCAGGCAGAGCATTGTCTTTTTGTCAAGACTGTATTTTTTTCAAATGTTTATGACATTAGCTCACAAACAAGCAACATGACACTGTAGTGTTTATCAATACTGTTTTACCACAAAAGAAACCAAATCACAATCCAGTCAGTTGTTAGCATTTTCCTTTTTATGGTGGATCTCAAAATACTTCATGTTACCAGCCTTGCATATATGCCTTCTTTTGTTTCTTTTAAATTAAACTGTACTGATGCAGTATTATACTCTAATGTTCTAGGGACAGTGATCATCCCTATTGGAGCAATACTTTTATTCTGGCTAAGGGCCTGTATTTTGTAGCAGTTACATGATTCAGTGTGTTTCACCTGCAACACACAGGTTATGTTGGCTTGAAGTGAATATTGCAGATTTAGGGCCCTACAATGAGTTTCCTGAGAACTAGGCAAAATGGCCAAACTTCCTTATGTTGCTGCTTTGTAGAAAATTCATTGTTACTGTCCTTTTAGCTGTGAGGTCTAACCAATGTTTTGTTTCCTCTGCAGCACCATCTTGCCATTACTGTCTCTGAACTGTTCACCTGGGTCAGTCTTAAGATACATGAAACAATCCTTTTCTCAACTTTGTTACAAAGAACAGTTATTATTTCCTACACTGGAAAAAGATTCCATCTCATACTTCTTTTCTACATGCTGAATCATTTTTATACTCCAGATTTTACTTCTTAGCTTTATTAATGAATAAGCAGCCATTACAGGTTTTATGTTAATATTGTGAAAATAGTGATCTGGCTTTCTTTTTGAGGTCAGAATGTGTGTTCCTTGAGGACATTATAGAGTTATACTATGTTTTTGAAGTCTAGTCCTTCTTAGATAGAACTAAATAATGCTGAAGTTGATTGAGATTTAGGAACTTATGCTACGGAAAATGTGTTCTAGATTTATGAATTGTTTTGTTGCCAATAGTAACAATAACTGATTTTTCCTCATGCAGACAAATGCACAGCGAGGAGACACTGCTTTCTTCCCTTTTGTAAGTCAAATCTTAGTGTATACCCTTTAAAAACACAGTGAAGGAAATAAGATATTTTTTTTCCTACTGTACTGGTGTGGACATAATACTGCCAAGGCAGAGAGTTAAATATGGTGGTTATGAACACCCCAATTTAAAAATTGTTATTCCTCTGGTTTACAGCTGAAAGGAATTTGGTTATGTGAATTTGTATGGGATACAGGTGTTTTCCTGAATGAACAAGGTAATACATCTTTAATACATAGCGGGTATTTTTTCACTTGAAATCAGGTTGTTAACATGTGATCTTTCTGCCCTGGTTTGCCAGAGTCTAGATCAGACATTGCTTATGCATGCTTATTGACAACTTCAATGAGACACTCTCAGTTATACTGTATACAAGATACTGAAACAGTCAGAGCAAAGGGATGATTTGGGACAGGAAAATACACTGCTTAGCATAAATGGTTGTCTGTAACCAGGAGTATTTTGCTCAGTGGGTGGGTAACTTTTTTGTTATGAACTGTGGTGATAGCACTGAAAATAAGTAATTTCGATTGACCCAAACATCTTTTACCATTTTCCTCTGAACTGTGGAGGAGGACATAATGTCATATGGTAAGTAAGATTTACGTTTGCTTTCTGAAAAAGGCAACAGTAAAGTGTAAAAACTCCTTGGAATCATGAGGTGAGCATTTCTCTGGGATAAGTAATAAACCAAGATGCAGAAAGGCAGGCGGTTCTAGTACAGAAGAGAGAAAACTGTGTCCTGTGAGAGATGAAAGGCTTGTGCTGTAGGTAGTAGGTCGTACTTCATAACATAGACTTTGAGTCCATCTAGTGATTTTTGTAACATGATCATTAGTATTTATTTCCATTTGTATTTTCTATTTTTCTCTGTTTGATAGCTTGCCAATAGAATTTCTTCCCAAACAGTTGAACCTAGCTTGCAGACTGACAGGGCACAAAAAAGCACCTTCAGAGGAAAGCACATTAAAAACCTTAGAAATCACCAGAAAGTGTTAACGGCTCTGTTGGCTGTTACACAATGCGATGCAGGAATTGCAATAATGTTCTTCTTCCATCTGGTGCCTGCAAACTTGATGTTTTCACAGGCATTCATTGCTGTAGCAAACTGTTCACTTATTCATTCATGTGTAGTTGCCCGTTATTCTTTGGGAAAAGAGTTGGGTTGAAATCGGATCAGTTCTTTGTTACAGAAGTGCTCAGTGTCAAACATACTACAAGAAGATGTCAGTCCAAATGCAAATAACATGAAATTTCAAAGCATTTTTGCATGTTGTATATATTTGGAATGTACTGTGAAGGTGTAGTCCCAGGAGTGAGGATCTTGACTGACAATACTCAAAGGAAAATCATACAGTATCAGTGCCAAAATGTCAGTCTTAGACTGAAATTTCAATTTCTGTTTTAAATTTCCTGGCTTATGTTAGCTAACATCCCAGCCTTAAATTCCCTTCTTTTCTTACAATCTCTGTAGTTGTTTTCTTTGTTACATCTGGACTGGGTGATTTTCAGCACTGTGAGATAACCTGCTGACTGGAAGGTGTCACTGTGAGAGTGAAGGTGAACTAAATGATGGTTTCACGAACTAAAAGATGGGGCTGGCACTTCTCACTCCCTGTAGCAAAAGAAAACTTTATTTTGGAATGTGCTGCCTGATTTCCTTATATTGGTTGATGGGTAGGGGGCAGTATTGGGGTTGCCAGTTTTGTCACTTTACTGCAAAACAAGGACCACCTTAGGTCCTCATGAGGAATGCTGGAGGAAGCATGGGACTCAGCTTGCTGGCAGGGTTAGTATTTACAGCTTCATAGGGAAAGTTTCAGAATTCTCTTAGCAGGAAAGTGAGTGAAGACAGAGACAGGACACTTACTTCTTGTTGCCAGACCAGGAGATAAAGGAGTTGATAGGTAATTTCTGAGCACAAACTGGTTAAAAATGTCTAACTCTTGGTCCTCCCAAGACATCTGAAATAACAACATCCATCATGAAGATGCTTGCAAGGGCTGGAACAGCTCTGCTCTGGAGAAAGGCTGAGAGCTGGGCTTGTTCAGCCTGGAGAAGAGAAGGCTCTGGAAGACTTAAGAGCAGCAGACAGTGCCTAAAGGGACTACGAGAAATGTGGAGAGGGGCTTTTGACAAGGGTCTTAGGGACAGGACAAGGGGAAATGGCTTTAACCTGACAGAGGGGGATTGAGATGAGCTCTTAGGCAGAAGGTCTTCCCTGTGAGGGTGGTGAGGCCCTGGCACAGGTTGCCCAGGGAAGCTGTGGCTGCCACATGCCTGCCAGTGTTCAAGGCCAGGTTGGACGGGGCTTGGAGCAGCCTGGTCTAGTGGAAAATGGCCATGCCCATGTCAGGGAGTTGGAACTCTTTTCTGTGGTACGGCAAGAGTCTTTGATGGTGTTTTCATAGCAAGACAGGCTTGGAGGTTTATCTATTGCCTATTATTTGGGCTGTTCTTCCAGAATATAAATTAATCTCTCCAGTCCTGCAGTAGTGAGCAGGTAATGAACTTACTAGTAGTTTTCCTGAAAGTATTGTAGGATTTATAGGCCTTGAATACTGTCAGGGATGGGGCAGCGATAACTCAAATGACTAATTTGTACCCAAGGATGAAGAAGAGGAAAAGAGGGTTTGGAAGCTCTAGTGAGATCCTAATATGTATTTAACCTGTGTCTACATTAGGACTGGTTCAGAGGAGTAGTGTGGTTTTGGAGCAGAGCCTGCAGCTGACCTCACTTAGTATTTGGTTGATTAGGTGTACATAAACGATTACTTTTGGAGGAAGCTTGACTAGATCTCTTCCACCTATCTACTGTGTGGGCATCAACTCGTAATGCAGGGGTAAAGGTCCAGACCAATGACTGATTTTTATAGCTTTGAACTACATGGAGTTGGTCTTTCAGTTCAATGAATAACATTAAGTACAGTCTTCAGTAAAATCTTGGAGCTGCATACAGTGTAGGTCTGGATGTCTCTGCACCAACTATTGATGCCCTTGATATCTTCCTGTTGTTTTGCATTACTTGTGGATGCAGGGGTAGTCCTAAGTACCTTAGTGCACCAGCACTTTTGGCTAGGAAGTAGTCTTCCTAAAATAAAAGACTTCAGTTCCTCGGTAGTCAGTGGAGAGTAGTATGTGCTTTTATGTGTCTCTGAATAAAGATGTCTGTTTGAGTTTAGGCAGCAGTTAATCAGACATGGTCTGCTTTGGAGGATCTTCAAAGCCAGTTATTTCTTTGGCAGCTAAGTCGGGACTTAAGACCTGAATCTGAATTAATGAGTCTGAATTAAGTGTCTAGCTTAAGCAAACTCAGTTCTCTCTTCCAGCTTCATTAGTTCCTCAGCTTGTAGGTTTTTTTATTTTCCCTCCTGTATGTATTGTACAGTTAAATCCATGCTTTTGGGATGTTTGCGGATATTGATGATCATGTTAGAAGCAAGGTATGTCAGAAGAATTAGTTAAACATGACTAAAGATCATCCCATTTTTGGCATCTGGGGAATATGATTTTCAGGAGTTGATAGAAGCTAAGTGTAGGTTTTTGAACTGGCCTGTTACTTAGCTGTGGTGAGTACTTTTGCAATCTTTAGTGAAAGCTTCTGAGTACATGATGCTTTGGAAAATCAGACCACATAGGCAGTTAAATAGAAGCCTGCTAATCTAAATGGAAATTTGTGACTTTGAGGGTTTTGTCCCAAGATTTAGAAGCTAAGGCAACTGAAGAGTTACATGGGTTTGCAAGAATGAACACAAGCAAGAAAAAGCTACCTATCTGAAATACTAAGTCCCAGGTAGAATGCATGGAATACATTTGTCTCCCTTATAGGATCCTTGTGCTTCAGTAGTGTCACAGCATGTGTTTTAGTGTATGTTTAGTATATGTTTAACTAATCCACTGATTAAGATGTAGAAATGAGGTTAAGGAACAGCTGAAGTAAGTATACAATCAAAATTTTGATCTTACGGTCTGGTCTTAGCTAGAATTCTTCCGCTTTCAAAAATAAGCATTACAATTGCAGCTATTTAAACACAAGTGTAAATGGTAGAAACTTTCATGAGTTTCTGATTTTAAAAATATTTTTATTTGCTGTCGTTAGATGGTTATTTTCACATTCTTCAGTTGTTTTGGTTTGTTTCCCCACATTTTGAAAGAGTAGAAGCATACTTGCCATTTAACATCAAAGACATAGTTTCTGTGTAAACCATAACTGCACGAATTTGAATTCTAAGAAAAACGTTAAGCATTGGAAAGATAAGAATGCAAAAGGTCTGCTATACAAGAGTTAGCAAGGCATAATGCTCTCCTTTGGGTTGTATTAGGAAAGCTGTTTTGATTCGGTTTTCTGTGATATGTATTTCTGTTTCTGCCCTTGCCCTTGCCTTTATTCAGAAATTCTTCCGTCAGTGAAATGATAACCACATTTGAGCAAGGTAGAGGTTTTTAGAGATAATTAAGTTCCTTAAGCTTTGAGAAGTTAAATAGCTGAGTGGAGGACAGAGACTATAAAAGTTTTCTGCCTGAGGGAAAACTTGAAACATGTGCTGGTAACTTACCATGTGCCAGAGAGTCCACATGAGAAAGACCGTATAAATGTCCTAGCTGAAGAAAAGCCTTTCCTTGAACCTGAAACCTGCTTGACCACAAGTTGCAAATCTGCAGGAAAGAAATATCAATCAAGCAAAACATTTCAAAATAAATCAAGGTAATTTACAGTGTACAGTATTTAACAAGCAACTTGATGAGCAATTTCAAAATCTTTTGTCATGTGAATTTGATGCAATATGAAAAAAACCAAACGAGTTGATTAAAGAGCTATGCTCACATAAATAAAAGATTGGTTTTTGCCATTCATTCTCCTCCCCTGCCCCCCAAGTAAATGCTTTGGGAGCACAGAGGGTGCATTTGACAAGTGTCTCAATGGACAGCCTTGTAGCACTGTCAGAAGATGCTGGGTGTATGGATATTAAAACATTACATTATTTGGTGAAGTCTGGCATACCTTTAGTTGCTCCTGTCCTTGTTAATGGAAGATTTGAATGTCTATGAATAGTAGAGCTGTGCTGAGCCTTTCGTTTTTTATCTTGCAGTATATAGATATCTAGGACTTGCTAAGTCTGTCCTACATTAGTGGACATAAAAAATCCTATGCAAAGTTGTGTCCATGTATCGTGCTGAAGTAAATCTATAATCTATACAGCACCCAGTGATTCCACCAAGCTTTATTACCCATGTCTTCGTATATGCAAAATTCTTAACACTTTCAGGGAGAGCATTGGACTTATGATGTCGGCACTGTGTAGTTCAAGGCATCTCTCATACTTAGATGTTGCCATCTTTGAAAGCAACATGCAGTGGAAATACTCTTTTTTAATTCAGTATGAGGAGTGCTTTCTTTCCCTATCTTTCTGCGTTTTTGAAGATTTTAATTTTTTTTTGTTTTCTTGGTCGATTTAATAATTTTACAACTGTAGCACTGCATGGGCATTGCTTGGTGTAGTGGATTTCAGAGCAAGGATACATTAAATTCTATTCAGTTTTCACAGAAGTTAATATAAGGACTCACTGTACTGTGGACTGTTATCTGATTCTGCTTTACAGGTAACAGTCTTAGTAGCCAGACATGCAAAGCTCCTTAATATCCAAATTCTTCAATCAAAGTGAATCATACCTTACAGATAAAGTTATTTCTAAACCCTATTTTCAAACACTGGAGCTAGTCTAAACTTCTGTATAGAACTTCTTAAGCACCAGGAGTAATCTGGCCATCAGTAATGTAGACAAGGTATTTTTTGGCCCTGCTAATCAGATTTGTTGTATTAGACTTTATGTACTGCTCCATGTAGTTCTCCAGGTTTTTCACCTCTTCTACTAACAGTACTTGTTTTCTTTTTTCTCTGTGTGAAAAGAGCATTCTGCTGCCACTGTATAGTCTCAGTACAGAATTTCATTTTAAAAGTATCTTGAAAAGTACCTCAAAAGTAGCTAGATTTTAATGTAATTCTTTAAAAATGCTTCTTTTTGAAAACCGTGATACTGCTTTGCTGGAAATATTGGTAAAAAGGAAGAAATAAAAAAATGAGACAGGTCGTTACTGATGGTTTTTAGTTAATAAATTTCATTGTCTTCACTTGAAATCCCTGTTGTAATCTGATACACTTATTTTTCTGAAAGGTGTCCTCACAGTGTTTTATTTAGCAGGTATGTTCATATTTTGTCCATTTATATTTTAAACTACATCTGAGAATTCATTTCCATCTGTTGTTTTTCAAAGGCAGCCCTTAATCCTAGATGTCTTAACTATGTGTAAACACCAGTTTTGTAAGATAAGCTGTCCTGGCAGCTGATTGTGTTGTAGGTGTTCCAGAGAATGGTATTCCTTTTTTCAGTCAGGTCTAGAAATCTTGCTGTGATGAGTTGTTCTCATATATGTGTGACATTGTTCATAAAGGACAGCACTCTTCAAAGATGTAAATAATGCGTAATTAAAAAGCGTAATCTGTTTTGTGATGGAAGAACATTTAATGAGTAATATAACAAGGTGCTTAAGCAAATCAAATTAAAATCAAGGGCCTAGAAAATTTAAAAATAATAATAATTAGAGTTAAATATGCAACACTTTGAACTGAACTTACTAATAATGTGTAGACATACAGGGAGTGAATAGATGAATAAAAACAAATGTTAAAAGTAGGAGAGGCATGAGCTGATGCAGTACTTTGGTGAGGAAAGGGATGAGCCTGTTCTAGTCAGAGATTAATTCAGAGCATTTTCAGAATGCCAAAAGTTAGATTACAAATAGTTTAATTTTCAGATCAGGGAAGCAGAATGGTGGGGTTGTCCTCCTTTCCTTTCCCCACCCCCCATCCCCCCACCCCCTGCTTTTTATCTTTTGATCTGTCTCTTAAATTTTCCCCTGCCAGTATTAAAGAACAGGTATTTAAATACCTTATCTTTGGCTGTAGAGTAGATACAGTTGTGTTCAGCTGGTTCTTAATAATTTAGTAAAATGCTAAAAAACTCAAAACACTGAGTAAATGTTATGAGGTGATGGAATTAGCCAGTAGTAGATGCCACTTAAGAGTAGGGAGAACCCTTGCAAATGGATTTTCCCCCTATACTCAAGCAGTTTCCAAATATGTGTTGTACGTTGCAGGTAATAAAGAAATAAAAAGAGAAAACAATTTTCAGATGTCTCATGGCTAGAACAAGGACATAAGTTAGGTCATAAGCTGTTTTTCAGTGACCCTCTTATTTATTCTCTTCTTGATAAAGCTGTGCGTACTTTCGCAGGCAGAGTAGCTATTATTCATGCATTGCTTTGTTAGACATAATTATTCCGAGCACAGTAGCATACTCATATAGCTGTGTTCTTTCTGATACCTGACCCATCTCTCTATAAGTTGTGAACATGCCTTGCTGAAACAGATGATTCATTCCGATGATGTCAGGAAACCAAACAGTATAATAAAATGACTGCAAACACTGAAGTTTTCATCTGTCCATACTTTATATATTTGTGTTCAGTAGTGTGTCATTCCCTGAATCTGATTGTAAAACAAACAAGAATACATGTAATCCTTTCCTTATTTTCCACCTTTCTTTTTTTTTGCTTCACTTTATATTTTTTATTTTTATATTTTCATATGTTTTGAGTGTTTTTAGTAATGATAGGTAAATAGCAAATCATATACATAGTATTTGGAAGGATACAGAAAGGTTTCTCAACACATCTCTCCAAAAGTAGGTTAGGAAAAGAACTTCTTATGGAACTAAAAATTAGTTCTGGAGTATTTACAACTTTTTTGATTAAAAGAACATTTGAAATGAGTTTTTATCATGTTAGTAATAGCATTTGAAGGTAAACTTGTAAAATTATTTTTTCCCGGTAGTCTATTGCAAGTGGTTTGTTGATAACTATGACATTATTAAATTTAATTCTTATTCTGGTACTGTTTCTCAAAGTGGTAAGAGTCTTCTGTATGTAACAGCTGATGGGATTCTTCTGTAGTTGGGTTTCCTATTGAACAACACCTGAAACTCTTTCAGATTTGGTTTTAGCACTTAGTAAGAATTACAGAATAGTTGTGCTTAGAAAACAGGCTTAAATGGATATATCATGAATTGAGTCCGTTTAAAATAAATAGATGGACAACTTAAGCATACAAGTTTCTTAATTTCAGAAGGACAAATTTTAATTCCTTAATGATATTTAATGATTTTGGCTGAAGTATGCTTTGACTTTCTTTCAGTCTGAAGTGCAGAATAGTCTGAAATGTAACCATTGTAGCAAGACCATTGTGAAAAGAAAGCAACCTTAAAGGATGAGGCAAAGCTATGGCTTAGACTTTCATAGATAAGAATTCTTCAAAAGAGAACTTGGTTTATATCTTGAAAACAAGTCTGAAAAGATGCTAAGACAAATGTCAGAAATTTCTTCAACCCTGCGTATGAGAAGATTAAAGGAAGAGAAGCAAGCCCAGGTAGAAGATTGCAGACAAATTATATTTTACTCTTTCCAGGTAGGAAGAGTTCCAGGAAATATATTCCTGTTTTCAGTAAAGATGATTTCAGAGAAGGCAGGTTGGCTAATGAGAACGGGGGTGTATGTAGATGCAAATTACTTCACTCAACTTAATAGTAGAAGGCAAGAGATAACTTCTGTCCTAGAATTTCTGTCAGCTATCAGTCTTGTTGTATGATAGTGTTGAAATGACAAAAAAAAAAAAAAAATTTCTTTTTAAAAAGGCAGAAAACTATAGGTTTATTAGCCTAACATTAGGGTTACTCAAGGTTTTTGAACACACTCTTAAGAAATAAGTAAAGGTTGAAAATAGAATCATAGAATCATAAGATAGGGTTGGAAAGGACCTTAAGATCAGGCAGTTCCAACCCCCCTGCCATGGGCAGGGACACCTCACACTAAACCATGTCACCCAAGGCTCTGTCCAGCCTGGCCTGGAACACTGCCAGGGATGGAGCATTCACAACTTCCTTTGGCAACCTATTCCAGTGCCTCATCACCCTAACGGGAAAGAGCTTCTTCCTTATATCCAGTCTAAACTTCCTCTGTTTTAAGTTTGAACCCGTTACCCCTTGTCCTGTCACTACACTCCCTAATGAAGAGTCCCTCCAGAGCATCCTCATAAGCCCCCTTCAGATACTGGAAGGCTGCTATGAAGTCTCCACGCAGCCTTCTCTTCTCCACGCTGAACAGCCCCAACTTTCTCAGCCTGTCTTCACACGGAGGTGCTCCAGTCCCCTGATCATCTTCGTGGCCCTCCTCTGGCCTTATTCCAACAGTTCCATGTCCTTTTTATGTTGAGGACACCAGAACTGCACACAATACTCCAGGTGAGGTCTCATGACAGTGGAGTAGAGGGGCAGGATTACCTCCTTCGAGCTGCTGGTCACGCTCCTCTTGATGCCGCCCAGGATACAGTTGGCTTTCTGGGCTGCAAGCGCACACTGAAGCTGGCTCATGTTCATTTTCTCATCAGCCAACACCCCCAAGACCATCTCCACAGGGCTGCTCTGAATCTCTTCTCTGCCCAGCCTGTAGCTGTGTCTGGGATTGCTCTGACCCAGGTGTAGGACCTTGCACTTGGCATGGTTAAACTTCATAAGGTTGGCATCAGCCCACCTCAGAAGCGTGTCAAGATCCCTCTGGATGGCATTCCTTCCCTCCAGCATATCAATTGAACCACACAGCTTGGTGTCATTGGCAAACTTGCTGAGGGTGCACTCAATCCCACTGTCAATGTCACTGACAAAGATGTTGAACAAGACCAGTCCCAACACCGATCCTTGAGGGACACCAGTCTTTACTGGTCCCCAGCGGGATGCTGAGCCATTGACCACAACTCTGCATGCGGCCATCCATCCAGCGGATGGAAAATAGGTTGGAATGCAAGATGGTAATGGGTTAAAACAGAGGAAGTTTAGATTGGGTATAAGGAAGAAATTCTTTACTATTAGGGTGGTGAGGCACTGGAATGGGTTGCCCAGGGAAGTTGTGAATGCTCCATCCCTGGCGATGTTCAAGGCCAGGTTGGACAGAGCCTTGGGTGACATGGTTTAGTGTGATGTGTCCCTGCCCATGGCAGGGGTGTTGGAACTGATGATCTTAAGGTCCTTTCCAACCCTAGCTATTCTATGATTCTGTGGGGTGACAGAAGATGGTGGTTGTATTGAACCATTACCTCTTATTTTGCAAAATAATCTGATTTGTTGGAGAGAGGAAATTTAGTGCTTCTGATCCATTTGGAGCATATGAAAACTTTTTATATTAGCAGCACAGAGGAAAACAAAGCTGAGTGATATCGCAAAAATTCACATTTGAACAAAAGTATTGTATTTTAACTACTAATTATAGTACAGGAGGTAGGAAAGGGTTAATTAAACTTGCTGATGGGAAAATATCTGGAAGCGTTGCAAATACAGCAAAAGATTAGAAACTCCTGTGGAGAGCACCAGAGGACCTTGAGGACTCACATATCAAAACAAGGATGAACTTCAGTGGTGCAAAGTTTAATGTCATGTACTTGGGGAGTAAAGTAGGAATTCCGTTTCATGATCTTGTGGCTCATTAGACAGAAACAACTGAGGAGAAGAAATAAATGGGTGTTTTTAGCTCGTTGTAGGATGACTGTGAACTGCTGAAAGGCATGAATGAAGTAAAGACAGTTTAGGTTCTGTCTGGGTGTTGCTCTCATGTGAAATTGGTATTATACAACAAGGATGTTGAGGACTCATCTGTTATGCAGCATGTTTAATTTCAGTTACTCCCACTCAAAGTAAAGAGAATTAAAAAAAATGATAGAATTGTTGCTGTGATTGGGCAAACCAGGTAGGGAAAAGCCTATCTTATGAGAAAAGACCAGAAGAAATCATCTTGTTTAGCCCAGGAAAACAAACCAAAACAAACCAAAACCAAAGCAACAAATCCTGAAAGGAAATACGATTTATCTTTCTTAATACATTGGGAAAAAAAAAAAAAAAAAGGTTTGAAATGCCAGTGAATGAAGAAGTTATTTAAACTAGAGTGTTTGCACTGGAATTATAAGTTAGGAACTGAACTTGGATAAACTTGCATTAGAACCAGAGGAAAAGGGAGATCCTGAAATGGCTTTCCAAAAGAAAGTAGTCTCCTGAAGTTTTCATATAAAACTATATAATTTTGGTAAAAGCCATTATAAGATGTTTGATACGTGTAATAATGAGATAGTGAACTTAATGACCCAGAAGTTCCCTTGCCCTCCTATTTTATACTTCATTATTACTCATTTTGTGTTAAGCCAGTACTGTGGTGAAAGATGGGTATTTAGAGTTTATGCCTTTGTTGATACATACATACATATATATCTATATATATATATATATATAATACTTTGCAAGGCTGCTCGGAAAGTCAGGAGGTTAGAGTAGAGGTTGCACAAGAATGTGTATTTTCCCTTGTAAAACAGGGACTTCATCTTTATATTATCTGTGTGAGAGATTGTTGTGGTTTAAACCCAACCATGCAGCTTGTTCACTCGCTCCCCCCCTTCTTGCCCTCCCCCTACTCCTGGAGGGATGGAGAGGAGAATCAAAAAGAATGCAACTCCCACGGGTTGAGATAAGAACAGTTTAGTAACTAAGGTATAACACAAATCACTACTGCTACCACCAATAATAATAATGATAAAGGAAATAACAAGGGAAGAGAATACAACACCCCATCACCAGGCAACCGATAACTCGCCCCCCAGCCCGACCAAGCACCGACCGATACCTCCTCCAACCCTGCAGTCCACCTCACCCTTCCGGGTAACTCCCAGTTACATCCTGGGCATGACGTGCTGTGGTATGGAATACCTCTTTGGTCAGTTTGGGTCAGGTGTCCTGTCTCTGCTTCCTCCTGGCTCCCCTCCTCCCTGGCAGAGCATGAGGCCCACAAAGTCCTTGGCCAAACCAAAACATCGTTGTTATCAGCTCTGCTCTCAGCCCGAAAGTCAAAACACAGCACTGCACCAGCTGCCAAGAAAGAGAAAAATGACTGCTACTGCTAAACCCAGGACAGATATTTTCACTTTTGCTGTAGATAAAAGGTCCAAAAAACTTGGGGTCTGATTTTGAGAACACGTGATTCTCAAAATCCCTCAGATTTTATTAATTCAAAACCTGGATCCCAAGTTCCGTTTTCATGTGAACTTTAGCTAGGAAGTTTTCTTTCTTCTATGTCCTTCCAAAAACAAATCAGAGAGATCCTTTACCTTCACAGCAGGGGAAACAGAGGGAAGGGAATACAGAGAGTTTATCAAGAATTAGGCTAACAATTCACAGTGCTTGCTTTTTCCCTGTATTGTTTTGAGTCCTGCTTTGTCACTGAGATTCCTGTATACCATTGGGAATGCCTGTCTTAGGGTAAGCTTTCAAAAAAAATGAGGAAATAATTTGGTAGGTAGAGAAGTCGGCTGAGAATTCATGGGTGAGGTTGCATGAATGGTCACCCTGCATATCTGTGAGAAACGGCCAGTTGTGTTTCCTGCAGTTAGACTGTGAAGAGGAACATGTAGAGAAGGTCTGGGATAATCAGACTGTTGTTGGTATTGGGTGAGATTGTGCCTTGGTAAAACTTGCTTAGTGATGCTACACACTGCAGCTTTTTTCTACAGAGGCTGAAGAGGAATTTTCACAGAATCCCAGACTGGTTTGATCTGGAAGGGACCTTTTTTAAACTCAACTGCTCAGCTGCCTTTATCTATGTGTTAGCACTAATGGTCCTAGTTTGGATTTGCGTAGACACTGATCTCTTGGCTCATCCATGCTGGTGTTCTCCCTCTAATGTGTCATGCAGCCTCAGGAGGATCCCCCAGGAAACAAAGCTGTATTTCATGTAAGGGTTGTATATGTTCCATAGAGGTTTGCTGAAGCCTGTCCTTTGGTCAAGTGTGCCTGTTAAAGCACATCCATGCAGTCACAAGTGGGGAAGAGGGTAGAGCATCTGTATAGTCAGTGTCATTGTAGAGGTTTAAAGAAAAAAAAAAAGCCAACCCTGATTATAGAATTACAGTTTTATATGAGAAAATCTAATATTAATATGCTCTTTTTTGGTTAATTTTCTCTGAGTGACTCAGTTCCAATTGTGGTTGGAAATCAATAGCAATAATATGAGCACTGTCATGTTTCTTCATCAAAATGACAAACCTCAGAGCAGACAATATAACAGTTTGCTTTTTTGCACAGATAGAGACTTGATTGCTCTGCTTTTTTCCAAAGAATGAGTTCATGGGTGCTGAAGAAATCGTGTAAAGTACCAGTGACAAAGACTTCTGTAATAATAGGGAAGTGTAAATATAAAACAGAATGGGCATTTAAAAAGTCACCCTAAACTTATGCAGCACCCTAAAAATAGGGACAGATATTTTATAAATACCCTTTAGAAATTTGAATCAGAGTGGAGCTTGTACATGACGTCTCAGAGTCCTTTTAATGTGAAACTAGAACTGTGTTAGGTACACATGTAAATCACCTTTATGAAGAGAAACAAGGATTTTAGAGTTCATGCAGGTAATACAGCTGATAGAACTGCTATATCCCAACCATGTTTAACCTTAAACCTTAAAACCAAACTAAAATATCTAGCCTTTTTTTCTTTTTTTTTTTTTTTTCTCATCTTTCCAGCATGGCATAGGATTTTTCCTGTTTTCTTGAGTCTTACCTACATAACAAAGAATTAAATATCACCGTTTTCTGTCTGGTTTTAGTTAACAAAGTTACGTATTTCTGTTTGTCATCTAATTTTTTTGTGTGTGTTCCGAAGGGTATGCGTCTTTTGGTTCAGTTATATGTGTGTTGCTTAATATCTACGATATCAATAATTCGTTTAATACCCCTGTGATTAAGAAGATAAGCCAGAAAAAGTGTTACTTTGAGGGCACCTGGTGTCAAAGTTGAAGGCTACATAAATGCTGTTGAAAGGTTGTTTCTCACTATGAAATTCCAAGACCTTTAGCAAGAGGAGTAGGGTGAGGAGTCTTAATGCTTTTGAGATGGAGCTAGCATCTCTGAGAGAATCTGTGGTGTGGGATTGCTGGGCTTGATGCTGTGTCGTGTTCTTGTTCATTATCATCTAAATGGCATTTTGTCCCTGGTAACATTTTTCTCCTCCTTAGTAGTTAGTGCAGTGCTACCATGGCACATTTCAGGTATTTTGGTTAATGTGGGGGCAGGAGTTCGTCCCCGTCCTGTCTCCTCCCCCCCCCCCCCTTTTAATTCCAGATCAAATGGAATTGTGTAAAACTGTCATGTATCAAGAAGGCTGCTCATGGACAACCACCATGAACAAATAAAGCAAATACACTGTACTTGGTCAGTCTGTTCTAGAAAGCTGATACCTGCTCTGTTTTACAGACATATAATCCTCCGTGATTTTAAGGAAGTATGTGTATATTTAGTTGTTCTTACAAAATTAATTTTTTTCTTTCTCTTTTTCATCTTTTCTCCAAAGATTATGGTAAGAATTGTGATTTTCTACTACTGTTTTATGTAACAAACCTGAGATTATTTACCATAAGGAAAAACTGTATGATTGAAAAGCTAACAGAAGAGAACATGGGAAAAGAATTTTTAATAAGAAGATGTTAAACTGTGTTGTAAGCATGCTTTCAACACCTACTTCTGTAATTAATCAGTACTTGAAGAGAAGATGAATTTGTGGAATAGTTAATCATCTCAGTGGCTAAATTACATTTCTGAGGTAAAGATACAAACACATCTCGCATCTGCAGTTGCTTCTCTGGCATTAAGTTTTGTGCATGGGTTTAGACTGGAAGTTACTAGTGTGATAATACTAGTTTTAGAAGCACAGTTGTATGGGTTTCCTTGGTTATATCCAGAAATAGTCTTGCATGAGCTGAAGAAATTCACAAATCTTGGTGTTACCAGGTTGAGGTATTATTGCATTGTGTTCTTTGAGGTTGCTGAAAACTGTATATTTTTGCTGATGTAGGGGCACGCAGGTTTTGAAAGCAAGTTTTCTAGTAGTTCACAGAACGACTTGGCACTTTGTTCTTACATATTTAGTAAAGAAAGCTATCAATCTTCTTTAAGTTATTTCTTAGATTGTTTCAAAGCACAACTTTTATAGTAGTTAAAGCTGTGAAGGTGCCAGGATGTATAACGTCATCTGACACATGATTATGTTAGTATTGTCCTGTGTTGAAAAGTGGTACTGGCCTTTGATAAGCCATTAAGCATGGTTTGTACTAATTTCAATTTTAAAATAAAACAGTTATGAAAAGGACTTTCTAAACATGTTGATCCTTCACCACTGAATGATTACAGCTTGATAATATTTGATCTGTATTCCAAAATGTTTGGTTTTGAAAACAAAAGTATCTTCAATATGTCTTTCCTGTTTTACTGCCATTCCTTGTTTTAAAGGTTCCTGATGTGCATAAATGGTTTACCTACTGAAGCTTCAGAACTGGTTTTGAAGTTATTTTGCCAAAATAGTGAGTTGCAAGGTAGCTAATTATTATTTTGAGTGTTTGGAAATACACAGCATTTTGGCATTAGGAGTCAGAATAATTAAATTAAACTCTCAGTTCTCTTATGAGTTTAGCATGTAAGCTTGATCACCTTTCTGTCTCAGTTTTCACAGAGTAGCTTGTGTTTGTAGGGGGTAGGAGTTAACAAAGTAAAATAACTTTGTAAAACAGTAATGTCGATACAGAATATGCAGTGAATGTTGTAATGCCACTTTGTAGTGAAAAAAAAAAATTGTTAGAATATTCAGTAAAACTGCTAAGGTGAGAACTTTACCTTGGGTTAGTCCATCACTGTGTTCTAGTGGCTACTTTCCTTTCAGCTATTCCCATCTTAAGCAAGGAATAGATATGTTTAGGACCTTGCCTTTCCCTGTTGGTCCTCCTGGTCTTATTACTAAAAATTTGCTCATTATTTTTGTTAAAGCTGTGACTGTTGAATAAGCAAGGATGGTGCAACTTAAGTGAATAAAGACTGTTTTGGAGGGTAAAAATCTCAGGACGGACCTGTTTGGAATTCGTGTTACAGATGATCAACGTATAATTTAAAGCTATAACAAACTGTATTTCACAGTAGAACTGTATATAGCCACTGTTAGTGCAGTGGTCTACATTCTTCTTCTACGTGACATGTTAAAGCATGTAGAATTAAGAAAGGGGTAAATTTGATCCCATTTTCCTTGTTTTTATTGTCATCCAATTTTAATTTTACAGTTTTCCCTGAGCAGTGGAGAGGGGAAAACTTTACGTTGCCCAAATGAAACACAGTGTATGATGTGAGGAATTCCTACTGCATGTTCTGTAGTAATGAGAGTGTGTTTATCATTATGGATTCCCCTGCTGCAGGTGGTTTATTCAGCTTCAGTAGCAACCGTGTTTTCTATTTGAGTACTAACATACTGTACTGTAAGCAGTTACACATTTCTCTGGTGACTCATATCTCTGAGCAGTTGGAGGGCAATTCAAAATGAAGAAAAAGAAGTGGCATTAGAGGAGGACTAGAGGGCTAACTTAACCCCCTCTATCCTCAAATTAAGTTTGAAATACAGCTTCCTGTTGGAGGTCTGCATCTCTAGTAGGAGTGGGAGGAAAATACTGTTTTTTTCTTAATCTGTATGTTCTGAGTGCTGGGAAACGTGGCATGCATTCATGTGAATGTTGAAACTTGAGGGGAAGACAGGACCATTTTTTTCTAATCCCATTAAAATGCAGATATTTTTAAAAGCTTCATTAGGAAGATTTAATAAGCTACTTGCAAGTATCTTAGTAATACAGCAAGTCTGCGCTAAGCATGTTGTACCAGCAACATATACCAGCAAAGTGCTGGTGGTATGAGCACAGTTCATAGAATCGTAGAATCACAGTCTGGCTTGTGTTAGAAGGGACCTTAAAGCTCATCCAGTTCCAACCCCTGCCATGGGCAGGGACACCTTCCACTAGGCCAGGTTGCTCCAAGCCCTGCCCAACCTGGCCTTCAGCACTGCCAGGGATGGGGCAGCCACAGCTTCTCTGGGCAACCTGTGCCACGGCCTCAGCACCCTCACAGGGAAGAGCTTCTGCCTAAGAGCTCATCTCAGGCTACCCTCTGTTGGCTTGAAGCCATTCCCCCTTGGTCTGTCCCTACAGGCCTTGCGAAAAAGCCCCTATCCAGCTTTCTTGTTGCTCTTTAGGCAGTAGCAGACTGTCCAAGACCCACTCTTACTGATTTCTGCCATATGCAGAACAATCCCTTGCCCCAAATGAGACAAACTTGGCTGATAAAACCACAGATTTGCCTGTATGATTGCACCTCCTGCACCATCATAGGGGCTGCTGCTGTCTCACTTTTTCTCATTATATGTTTAGGTGATACATTAAGCAGATCTGTAGAAGTGGTAGATGCTTTAACTCTGGACCTTGGGGACTGGGCTGTTTTGAAGTTAGACCTTCAGATTTTATGTTAATTCTGATTTGTGTATTGTCAGTTGTTTTCAGAAGCAAAGAACAAAACTGATACAGCCATAGTCTTATATGTGGTGAGCTGCAATAAACTGATACTGGTTTTACATTCTGTAATGTAAATACATACTTTGGCTTTTTTTTTTTTTTTTTTTTTTTAAGTATGTCTAGTATGTTGATGTAGTAAGAGCCTTACAAAAGGATTTGAAATGTCCCTGGTATCAGTATGAAATAAATGGATTTTCTTCGACTACTGATTTGAATTTTTTCATAATTATAATGCAGTCAGGTTTATAAATGTGCTGTTATCTTTTCTTTGGTGTTCTGTGGGTTCTGTGGCAGAGGTTATAGATGTTAGAGAATTTTTAAATGGAAAATTAATTTTCTGCAAACTGAGATCTTCTTCAGGAATTAATTTTTCTAATTAGACAAATGAAAACAAAATAGTTTACCTGGGATCAGTTTAATCCTGTTGAAAGTGTGACACTGTATTCAAGTCTCCTGAATTTCTTTTATCAGCAGTTCAACATCATGCTCTGTTGCCCAACAGAGCTGTATTTTTTTTGATCTTCTGCCACTAATGCTCTGGGGGGGGAAATAGCATTATACTTCTGCTGGTGTAGTATTTCCCTTGCCTATATGGCCGTTAGGGTAGTGAAGTGCCTTTGAGTGCCTCAAGATAGAGATAGGCTGCCTAGAAACTGTGTTTTGTGGGTGAGGATCAGATGTGCATTAGGTGATGCACACTGCTAGGATTATCAAACCAAATGTGCAGCTCATGCCAAGTGAATTGGTTCAGTAGATTTGTGTGGCACACTTTAATTTAGAAATACTGATACTGTCTTTTTAATATTTACCATCTCTATTCAGAAAGCTTTTGTCCTCCGAAAAATGTTGTATTTAACTTGTATGTTGATTACACAAAAAGACAAGTGTTAAAATACTAGAATTTATTGTGGAATGGAAATTGCAGGGTTTGGTCAGGTGTCAGCATTCTGAGTTCTCTTTTCTCTGTGTAAAATATAGTTGAGCTAATGAGGTCTGTGTAGTGTAGGGGGAATCCCTAATTGCAGTAGGAGAAAGAGGGGCATTTGTCTTCTGATTTGTTGATACTGTCAGTACTTTTGTGACAGAGAGGGACAGTAAAGCTGAGGTCAGTTTTTGGGTAATCTTGATGTAGCAACACTTGTGTTATAAGGTCTGCCTCCTGTAACAGTTTCTGTCTCCTGCTCTCTTGACTGTCCTTCCCAGCTTCCTATCATCAGCAAAATTTGTCAACAACTCTTGCTCTTATGCCTGGATTATTAAGGAATATTTTAACTAAGATTACTTTACAGGCCAGTTTTAGAGGTATTTGGTAAGTTGACTATCCCTGGGTCAATACTTCGCATTTTGGCATATCCCATTATGATGTCCCCTTTTAACAGTTTCTCATATGTTATGTTCTTATCATAATGCTCATCTTCTCCAGTTTAAACAATAATTTCCCATTTGGCACACTACCGAGTGTTTTACTGAATCCAGCCAGACTGCATTTCCTGCATTTCCGTGTCCACTAATTGAGTTATCTAATAAGAGGAGGATATTAGGTTAGTTTTGCATGCTCTTTCTTTGGTAAACCAGTGTTGTGTTTTATCCCAGTTTCTATGTAGCTCTGTATGTTTAATTATTCTTTCCTTCAACAATGGTTCTAACCCCTGTATACACTGAGGTAAGGTAATGGTTACCGAAGTAGCTTTCCCCCCACCTTCCTTAAATGCAGATAATTAATTTGTTATTTTTCAGTCAGATACTATCACTTGTTGTGGTTTAACCCCAGCCAGACAGCTTGTGCACTCACTCCCCCCCTTCTTGCCCTCCCCCTACTCCCGGAGGGATGGAGAGGAGAATCAGAAAGAATGCAATTCCCATGGGTTGAGGTAAGAACAGTTTAGTAACTAAGGTGTAACACAAATCACTGCTGCTGCCACCAATGATAGTAATGATAAAGGAAATAACAAGGGAAGAGAATACAACACCTCAGCACCAGCTGGCCGATAACTTGCCCCCCCAGCCCAACCAAGCACCAACCGATACCTCCTCCAACCCTGCAGTCCACCTAGCCCTTCCGGGTAACTCCCAGTTACATCCTGGGCATGACGTGCTGTGGTATGGAATACCCCTTTGGTCAGTTTGGGTCAGGTGTCCTGTCTCTGCTTCCTCCCAGTTTCCCCTCCTCCCTGTCAGAGCATGAGGCTCACCAAGTCCTTGGCCAAACCAAAACATCATTTTTTTCAGCTCTGTTCCCAGCCCGAAAGTCAAAACCAGCTACCAAGAAAGAGAAAAATGACTGCTACTGCTAAACCCAGGACATCACTCCAGCATGATTCAGTTATAAAAAAACTTTGCTGCTGAATGTGTATCCTCATGTTTTAATTCTTCTAGGCTAGAGATTGTTCCAGTCGTTCATCACCCCCCCCCCCTTGGCTCTCATCCCAGTGACTGAGACACATCTTTGTCATCTATCACAGGATGAATGTACCCTCATCCTCATTAACTGCTATATTGTACCTCCCTTCTTTCCGAATGCACAAACTGGCCACAGGGACAAAATCTGAATTAGGCCTGAGGCTGTTGCTTTGTTGTTTTTAACTTAAACCTCAGCCTTACTACATTTTTGCACTGCTGCTTTCCTTGTTTTTCTTCTACTCGTGTGTGTGAGCCTTTTGCAATTTGTAAATGTAAATCCAGCTTGAATTTTGGCAGTTCTTGCTTTCTCCTTTTAACTTAGACTTCCAAGATGTAGCTTTTTTTGCTTGCCATTTCTCTTTGCTATTCTCTGTAGAGTTTTTTAATGCATACTCCTGGTATCCTTTCTGAGGTAATTATTCATTCAGTTAAGTCTGCAGTTTTGTGCTACAGTGAGTTTTCTTCAGGATTTTTTTTTTTTTTTTTTTTTAGTTTCAGGATTTTTTTGTGTCTCTGATTGAAATAAACCAGGACTTTCTCAAATTCCAGTCGCTCACCTATTTAATTTGGCTGCTTTAACTTGTTATCTCCCTTAATTTCTCCAATATTAAAAAAAAACCCATTAACATAAGATTTAGAAAGCTTTGTCCTAGACAGTTTCTCTGAACAGATACTAAGTACAGGAGGATACATAAAATGCTTGTTCTGGGATCATCTGCATAGTGCAGGCCAAAGCGCATTTCTGAGTTCTTTATGCAAAGTGAAGATCTGTTGTAAAGTAACCAACAGCCAGTTCTTAAACTTTAAAATTCTTAGCTGATCCTAGAAAGCAGAGCACACTGGCATTAAAATTTCAGTGTTCACTGCCAGTCTGATGATGAAGAGATTCCCACCTGATTTCAGTCTTGCATTTGGTTGTTTTTGAGAGCTTGAGCTAGACACAGCAGTCAGATAAGCTTAGTATCACATACGCAGCTATCATTCTGTATTTGTTTGTAATTGAAGTATTTGAGTCACATTAAGTTTACATAAGCAACCATAATTATCTTGAAACTTTGTTAATCCACATAAAAATATTTTTTTGTTAATTCAGTGACTTTTCAGTGGAGAAGCATCGCATCTAAAAAAAAGTGAGTCTTGCCAGTATTAGTCTCTTACAGTTTCTGGCAGTACTTTTCTCTCTAAACAGTATTTGAGACATTTCTATCCAAATGAAATCCTTTTGGTCCTACACATATGACCCTATTTTTATAATTCCTCCTCCAGATGATATTTGACCCAAGCTGCATTACTTGTATTTTCCTGCAGCATTCACAATTGGAATATAGGCACTGAAAGCATGTTCTTTCAAAGGGAGAAGCTACTGTGATACCTTCCTCCAAGTCTTGCACCACATGTACACCACAAGTCTCTGGTTCTTCCCATATTACCAGAGTTCTTGGATCAGTATTCTGACAATGTAAGTGCTTCCCTTTGACATCTCCCCATCTCCTGTATAACTCAGATACAGCCCTTTCACTAGCAGTGAGCACCAGTGTAAAGAATTATACTTTCTCCCTGCAAATGATGTTTCCAGCACTGTTAATTTTTAAAACATTATTTTATTTTTACTTACATGTTTACTGTTTCTTTAGTTATGGTTTTATTCTCTGTTTGGATAACAAAGAAGTCTTTCACAACTGTTTTAAGACACTTACTAACTACTAGACCTAACTATAAACATGAGAGAGCCATGCTTAAATGGTGTCTTTTTGCGGAGAGTATTGTATGAATGTCTCCTAATGATGAACCATTCCTAAACCTTTTGAACTTAGTCATTGTGTGCTGATTGACACTATGAGTTTATGCCTCCACCTTACTTCTGTTGAACAGGCAAATCCCAAAGAATCACAAAATTTCCACTGAAAGTTCCATGCAACTTCTATTACTTTGAGCATTTTCCTCTGCCTGATGCAATTGTCTGTAAGTCATTTCTATAGAAATGCATTATTTGTGGTTTGTCTCAATATGAGGGACATGCAATGGAGTTTGGAATCATACAATCAACTAGGTTAGAAAGATCATCAAGTCCATCCACTGCCAATGTCACCACTAAATCGTGTTACAAAGAGCCTCATCTACATGGTTTGTGAACATTCCCAGAGGCGGTGATTCCACCACTGCCCTGGGCAACCTGTTCCAGTGCCTGACCATCCTTTTGGGGAAGAAATTGTTCCTAATATTCAGTCTAAACCTCCCCTGGTGCAGCTTGAGGCCATTTCCTCTTGTTCTGTTGCTTGTTCCTTGGGAGAAGAGACCAGCCACTTCCTGGCTTCATCCTCCTTTCAGGCAGTTGTAGAGAGTGATAAGGTCCCCCTGAGCCTTCTCCAGACTAAACACCCCAGTTCCCTCAGCCGTTCCCCATCACAGCTGTGCTCCAGGCCCCTCACCAGCTCCACTGCCCTTCTCTGGACCTGCTCCAGGACCTCAATGTCTCTCTTGTAGTGAGGGGCCCAGATGTTTCTTATGCTTCATCTCCATCTGGGTCTTGAAAGTCTCATACTGCGTCACAAGAATACAAACTGTGGCACTGCTGATGCCTCTGTCCTGTGTGCCAAACAAGGTGAAGAGTCCTGTGAGAAAGAATCTGCTATTAAAAAAAAGTATTTAATCTATTTGTGTTTAGCATATGGGTATGCAAATGTTTGTGGAAACATTGATGCAAAAAGCCAACGTTCGCCTTTTTTCTGTAAAATGAGTACAGTCCTGTAGAACTCAGTATATGAAAGATCCTGATACTTGGAAACTGATTCCTACAGCTATGACCTCATGATCTGCTTATGTATGACTTCCAGATTCAGAAAAGTAAAAAATGCAGGGGTTCTCTTTTGCCTGAAACATTAGGGAATAGGGATTTTAGACGTACTGTTTGAAATATCATATGGACAGCAGGCCTTTATTCTAAAATTACTCCGTTAGTAATTTCAGTTGAGTTGTAGAAACCTATAAGCAGAAGTTAAGAAAAAAAGTATTAAATTGTGTCTTTGATTTTGGTGCAGCATTACCAATCATAGCCCTGACTTACGATGTTAATAAAGTTATAATATAGGATGTTAAAAATATATTTAATGTATTTTTAGTTGCCTTTTCTTCCCCTGCTTCCTTTGTTTTGCACATGACTGAAGTTTTGTATTTAGGAAAGCATGGTCTTAGTTGATGCAATACTGATTCATTTATACAATCAGAAATAATTTAAGTAGTAAATATCTTGCCATTTCTGTGGGACCCTGTTTGGGGTACATGCAGCAGCATGCAATACAATAAAAGGTTCTTTCAGCAAGTGTTTAGGAAAATACTTTCCAAGAGATCTGCACATGATTAGAATTACTGAGTGCTCTCCTCTTCAGCTTCCTGTTTTGGAATTAAATGGCTTCGGGACACTTGGAATATCTCAGTTTTAAAAAGCAAGAGCAATTTGACCAATTAAATTCTTCATCATCTTAGCTCTGATTTCGGTTAGCTGTAGATAGGGATGAATATATGAAATAGTCCATGGGATACATTAATCAAATTGAAGGACTAAATTAACTCCAGTAGCCACAGAAGTAGCTTTTGAGTGAAATGAGAGCAGATAAAACACAACAGTCAAAGCAGCGTTCTGGTTCTTTCCTTGGACATGTATACATATATACATATGTATATATATACATATATATATATATATATATATATATATATAAAATACAAGTATTTTTGAATCCCAGACTGGTTTGGGTTAAAAGGGACCTTAAAGCTCATCCAGTTCCAACCCCTGCCACAGGCAGGGACACCGTCCACTAGATGAGGTTGCTCCAAGCCCTGTCCAACCTGGCCTTGAACACTGCCAGGGATGGGGCAGCCACAGCTTCTCTGGGCAACCTGTGCCAGGGCCTCAGCACCCTCACAGGGAAGAACTTCTGCCTAAGAGCTTATCTCAGTCTCCCCTTTGTCAGGTTAAAGCCATTCATTCCCCTTGTCCTGTCCCCACAAGCCCTTGTCCAAAGCCCCTCTCCATGTGTCTTGTAGCCCCTTTAGGCACTGGCAGCTGCTCTGAGGTCTCCCCCTAAGGAGCCTTCTCTTCTCCAGGCTGAACCAGCCCAGCTCTCTCAGCCTGTCTCCAGAGCAGAGCTGCTCCAGCCCTCACAGCATCTCCATGGCCTCCTCTGGACTCCTTCCACAGCTCCATGTCCCTCTTGTGGTATTGTCCCAGAGCTGAACACAGGACTGCAGCTGGAGTACTAGCTCTTGCTTTACTTGTTGTATCATGTGTTTCTGATCCTGTGTGATGCTGAGCAAATCACTTTTTGATACAGTCCAGGAAGATGAGGCTGTGGAGCTCCCATGCTTTGTGCCCTCTGAACACAAAAATGACCTGCAGAGGGTAGCATATCATGCTGTTGTTCACTGTGTAACGTTTGGTGGCTCGCACAAAGTGGTACAGGAGTGATGTGTCTTCTAGTTCTTTGTGGCTCCACATCTGAAGGGAGGAGAAATGTCTTTCTGAGCTTCCCCACGCAGGAGAATCTGCAAAAATATGTGAATGCAGCACTGAGTTAGAAGAGGCTAAGGTACCAGCTGTCTTTTTCAAATTTTGTGCTGCTCCCAAAAAAGAAAAGTTTGAACATTTTGGAGGAACTATTTGCTAATAGCTTTAAGTATTTTATGTAGGTTATTTATGAAGTTTGAAGGAAAATTTAGGTATGCTTGTTGAATAGTTGTGCACAGAACACTCTTCAGGTCCCTCCATTTCATACTGAGCAATTCAAGTGCAAGAAGAATTCCTTAAAAGGAGATAAACTAATGTCTTTAAAAGCTCACCCATTATATGGATTTTGCATGTGTAAAATCTTTATAGTAACACTGTTCATGAGCTTGCCCACGTGTAGCAATGTACAGTGTGTACCATTTCTTGATTTTTGTAAGCCAGTGGTGTTGTCTGGTCATTGTATTAAAATAGTATTGTTAACCATTACAGGTGTTTTCCACCACGTACTGCATTGGGAACATTTGGGTATTCCTAACTCTGCACTGGGCTTTCTTGTCAAATAAAGCAAGAGTTTGCATGAAGATGGAGACTGTTAGAAGATTCATTCCAAACAGAAACATTATGAATAATTCATACAAATTTTCTACTTGTCTTTAAAGAATTGTAACGCAAATTTCAACTTCTTAGTTTTCAAGTATGATTGGCTTCAAAGTACAGTTGCATTGAATTGTACGTAACTCTTGGTGGTGTATTACTGTAGCCAAGATCCTTTTCTACTTTGTGTTTTCTTTGTTTCTCCACAGACGTCTCCTAGCCATATTGTTCAGTCATAGGAACGTAATATGGATATGTTTATTGTTCGCTAAAGCTGACACAGGCAATTTTTAATTGCAGGATTTGTGTATTGCATTTTGTCTTCTCATTTGATTTTTGTGAATTGTAGCTGCATTTTGTCGAACTACAATTACTTCTTTGTAAAGCTCACTAGTAGTTGAATTTGCTTTGAGGTCTATTGTATACCACATTCCTGGAAATAGGTATTACTGTGTTGTACAGCATGGCAGCTTTCATTTGACATCACAGTACTTTCTTTTTGGCTACTGTGCATGTCCTCAATATACACTTGGGCTGATTGTGATCGGTGACATTGATAACAGTATGTTTATTAATATTTAGAATAATCTTACAGAGTATTGTGTTTGAAAATGAACTGAAGGGTTTTCTACCTCCCAAATCTGGATTAGGAATTGCATTTCTAAGCAACAGTGATTAGAGAGTAGAAAGTAAGTACATCTGTGTCATATCATGTATTAATTAAATAAACAGGTTTTCAGGAGAAGCAAAAGCTGAGCTAACTTGACTTGATAGGGTCTGACCCTGTTACATTGAAAACCATATTTACTATATTTAGGTGTTTCTAAACAGAAAAACACCACTGGATCCTAATATGCTGCGAGTTGTAGTTTAAGTAGGATTTTTTTTTTTGAGAATTTGTAAGAAAATAATTATTTGAGTGATATTTATAATTTTTAAATTAAGATTATTTTGAATTTTGAATAGATCATTGTAGATCTATTACCTTCCTGTTATCTTAATATGAGAATAATATGTATGCTTTAGCCTTCACCTGTAGTTAATATCTTTGAATTTCTCATATTGTAAGTAATGAGTCTTCTTGCTCTTTTTTCTTCTTTCTTCTTTCTCACTTCCCCTTTCCTCTTTCTTCTTTCTTCTTGTCCTTGTCCTCGTCCTTTTTCTCCTTCTCCTTTTCTTCCTTCTCCTTCTTCTCCTAAAGGCATCTCAGGTACCTTTTAAAGTTTATCAATTGGACAGATATTAACTTAACTGGATCTTCTTTCCGTTTTTGAGTGGGCAGCATGCAATTCCTACTGCAGTAAGTCACTGTCCCAGTGTCACTGCCTTTCTTTTACGGTGTCCTGGGTGGGCATTGGTGGAGACAAACCTCCCTGAAGGGCTTCCCTGGCCTGCTTGCCCTTCATCCACTTTTAATTGTAACCTTTAGCTTAAAATTCCATGGTTTTTCACATTTTGTGACAACTTGAGCATTTCTGTCTGTAATTTTTTCACTTGAATTACTGCTAAACACTGTCAGTCTTGGCACCATTTTTGTACTTCAGAAATGTTTCACATCAGAGAAATTAATGAGTATGTGAGTTTGTCTCCTATAAAGTAAGGTTTGTATGCATTTGCTGTCAGTCTCCCTGTTGAATTAAGCATTGCCAAAACTGGGTTGCTGCCGAGATTATCAAAGCAGAAATAATAACTGTTGTTTTAAAAGCAATGACTGACCTAAAATACAGCTACTGTTGTCTTCAATAACTGCTACTGTTGTCTTCTAGTGTGGCAGGTATTTTTTATTATTGCCTATTATAAATCATAGATCCCAATCCTGGAAGCACTTCAGTTCAAAAAAGCAATAATCTTGTGAAATAGTACTTAACTTAAGAGTAGTAACTTATTCCAATTTTTACAAATGCAAATCATGGCAAAAACAATGGGGAAAATCCTGCAGTCTGCTTTATGTTTGAATGAAATTCAATGATACAAAACTTAGCTTATGTGTGCATTTGAATCATAACTGCCAACTGACTTCTACAACGTGTGGTATACCTACCTGATCTGTTTTTGTTGAGCCTTGAAAATTCTGCACACCTCTGCATGTGTATACCTTGTTCTCGTACGGCAGCACTGTTGAGGTCTCATGTCCTCAACACGTGTTTGGCATGTGTTTCTAGTGAAGGCTTGTGAATGAAATTCCAAAACTTCCTGTTAAACATATTTTTTAGTTGTAATCCTGGAGTAGGAAAAGTCACAGATCGAAATCACTAGAATTTATGTCCATGAAAGGATGTGGATGCATTTGGCAGCACTGCCCAAAATTTGGTCTGATAGAACACCTTCTCACATGCCCCTTTACAGGGATATGCCTGGGAGTGTGATCCTAGGCTGTGGATGAACTTCCACAGCCTGTCTCACCCTCAGGACTGGATCTAGCAAGGCTTCTGTTGACACAGATGCCAAAATATGCCCTGCAAAAGATGGCTGGAGAAGATGCGAGATTGTGGCTGCCCAGTCCCTGACGGTGCTCAAAGCCAGGCTGGATGGGGCTTGCAGCAACCTGGTGGCAGGGGATTGGAACTGCATGAGCTTTAATGTCCCCTCCAACCCAAACCAGTCTGTGATTTTAAATGAGTAATTCCAAGAAACAATATTGACAAAGGATATTGGTTAGAAGTAGAGGAAATAAATCAATCTCTGCAGCTCACATCTGAGATTGCTTTGTTTTTCTGTGAGATGTGTGTCCTTAGCTTTGGGTGGACCCTTCTTCTAAGAATTTCAGATGGCTTAGCTTAGTCTGTCTTCCATCAGCGTGTGGGCTGTGTCCCTCTCACTCCTTCATCTCCTGGCTTTGCAGGGTCTCAGCTGTAGTTTCTTCCAGAAGAGGTTTCCTATGTACTGTGTCTCTGTGCCTCACCCCTATTCAGTCTCACCTCTGTGCCTGGCAGGATCATGGAGCAGATTCTCCTGGAAGGCATGCTGGGGCACATGAAAAACAATGAGGTTGCTGGTGGCAGCCCACATGGCTTCACTCAGGGCAAGTCCTGCCTGACCAATTTGGTGGCCTTCTATGATGGGGCTACAGAACTGATGGACAGGGGTAGAGCAGTTGATGTCATCTACCAGGACTTGTGCAAAGCTTTTGACGCTGTCCCACACGACATCCTTGTCTCTAAATTGGAGAGACATCAATTTGATGAATGGACCACTAGGTGGATAAAGAACTGGCTGGATGGCCGCACACAAAGAGTTGTGGTCAGTGGCTCAATGTCGGGCTGGAGACCAGTAACGATTGGTGTCCCTCAGGGATTGGTGTTGGGACCGGTCTTGTTTAACATCTTTGTCACTGACATGGACAGTGAGGTTGAGTGCGCCCTCAGGAATTTTGCCAATGACACCAAGCTGTGTGGTTCGGTTGATACGCTGGAGGGAAGGAATGCCATCCAGAGGGACCTCGACACGCTTGTGAGGTGGGCAAATGCCAGCCTCATGGAGTTCAACAAAGCAAAGTGGAAGGTCATACATGGGGGTAGGGGTAATCCCAGGCAGAGGAGCCCTGAGAAGGACCTGAGGTTCTTGGTCAATGAGAAGCTGAACAAGAGCCAGCTTCCGTGTGTGGTTGCAGCCCAGAAAGCAAACTGTATGCTGAGCTGCATCAAAAGGAATGTGACCAGCAGGTCGAAGGAGGTGATCCTGCCCCTCTACTCTGCTCTTGTGAGACCCCACTTGGAGTACTGGGTGCAGTTCTGGTGTCCTCAGTGTAAGGACAAGGGGCTGTTGGAGCAACTCCAGTGGAGTCCATGAGGATGATCAGAGGACTGGAGCACCTCCTGCACGAAGACATGACGTGGGGTTGCTGGTCAGGCAACCCCCTGTTCTTCTCACTGGTTACGTCTCTGACTGTCTCAACTCCACACTGTGTTTTCAACATGGAATGGAAAGGGAGGATCAAATACAGAGAGTCAAGGTCTGTGTAAAGGTAGGGACTTGAGGCTCTGCACAGGAGGGATGAAAACCAGCAGCACAATGACCTGCACAGACTAAACCCATGGGGTCTGCAGAGAAAAAAGTGGGACATGGTCCAAATAACTGTGGAGAACACCCAGGAGGAAGAAGAAAGCACATAATCTCACCGTGCTGCCACACCCGCCACATTAAGTTCTGTTTTAATTCCATCTGATGAATGCTGTCCTACCATTAAGTTTCATGCTCAGATCTCCCTATTTGCCAAAGGGAAAGCGTTGGATGGGGAGGGGAGCTGCTCCCTGAAAGCTCTTGTGTTTCACATGGTAGCTTACAGTCATCTGAAGAAACACTACTCTGGGGAAACAGCGATATGTTTATTTTCAACGTTGGAGGCTGAAACGAAATTAAGTGTAAATGTATTCCAAAGCAGTGAAATCAGATTTGCTTACTAATCTGGATTCCACCTCCTTTCTTCCCCCTCACACCGAAACTAACAGTACCAGTCACTGTGCCTGTGTCGCCTCTTCCTCCCTTTCCAGCTTGCAGCCCAATCCTGCTGTGCTCCTGCAGGAGAATTTCGCAGGAGGCTGGTCTGCAGCAGGAGTAAATAGAGGTCAGGACAAGAAAAGAAAGGAGGAACATGGGAATTGGAAGAAAGGCAACAGTGACTTGATATCCAGGAGAAATGTGCCTGCTGTTCTTAAAACCACTTCTCTTAGCTTTTCTCCCCAAAAAGGGCATTAGGGCATGCTTCTGCATTTCAAAGGGAATTTAGGCTGAACAAGGAAGGCTGGCCTTGCTCCTAAGGTGACCTGCCTTAACCCATGCCTTCCTGCTGCTCTTCAGTCTCTGGAGAACAGCTCTCTCTAAGGAGTATCAAAACACACTATTAACTCTCTCCTGCTGTCAAATGAACTTGTTGCAAGGGGTTTTAAACTGGACTTCATCAGGAGGGATAAAAATAGTACAAATGTGTTATTTTGCTTTCAGAATGATGTGCACCGTCATTTGTTGTGTATTGATTTAAATAATGTTAGCATTTTAAAAGGAGCAAATTGACTTAATTTGTTTAGGGGCTCCTTAAAGGTTGAGAACAATTTTATATGAGTTAAAATTAGTGATAATTCATTTATGATGGAACCGATATAATTTAGGTAGTTGCTGCTTTTTTCTAATACATATATTGCTTTTAAACATCTGCTCAGTCGTCTGTTATGGTAGCATGAAAATGATTTTATGGGAGAGCAATGGGGGAGCAGGTGCTTCCTGATGACAACTTCCCTGTTAGTTTAGGAAACAGCCAGTGAGTCCTGGTTTTAACTTGAATCATGGCAAGCATGCAAGCAGATTTGCAAAGCAAAAACACAAAATTAAGAAATCAAATTACTTCATAGCATTTTTAATGATGGCAGTTCCAGCAATCCCCCCTCCCCCCCATTTATTTATTTATTTATTTATTTGTTTGTTTATTTCTTAATGCAGGTATGTTCGCTTTGTCTTTGACAGGTCTAAGCAAAATGATGGATTTGTTTTGTAGTTTGTGTATATGCATAAGTGTTTTGTGGCAGTTACAGAATCTTTCAAACTTAAAATTGATTTCATGTTTTTTGATGCAGTAGCTAAAATTCAACTTTAGCTCAAAAAGAGATAGGACAACAGTTAAAGAATAAAAAATGAATCTCTTCTTTTGGGCTGATACGAAACTTTCTGAGGCTCCATTGCTTTATTAACCCATGCATAGTTTTTCAGATGTTCCAAAAACCACCTAAAAACCACACACACTCATTTATCTCATCAGCAAAGTTCATCTCTTCAGCTAGAGAGATACCATCAAAACTTTTAAGCTCCAAAATGTACTTTCCCTGCATAGATACTGTATGCTGTGCTTACAGAGACTAAAGTACAGGATTACACATCAGCGCTGTATCTTTTTATGTGAGAAATCTTGAAACTGCTGTTTACAGATGGAAAGGAGATTAGAGGTAGCCCTAAGAAGATTCAGCTATCTGCCTCTGTATGCAAATCACAAATACAGTGTGACAATTTGTCACCAGAAACAGCAGAAAAAGATCTGAGTATCAGAAACATATTTTGAGTAAGTGTGGGAACTTAGTACACGACTGAAGTCCATGTTGTTACGGAGCAGAAGTGTCAGTTTCAGAGTTTTTTTTTGAGCTTTGTATTCAGCCAAATACTTGCTTTCAGAAACTGCTTAAACCATCAGTCAAAACAAAAAATTCCAGTGTAATACAGAATAAATGTGTCCAAATATATTCTGCTCTCCAAAAGAATAAAGCAGTAAAACTGCTGCCTTCTCTGCTGCTTCTCCTGCCATCACACTGTGTGCATCTACTGGAAAGGCCACTTTGGGATAAGATCAGCTTTCTCTGGAAATAATAGGATGTTTGGGGAAGTACCTGTGTCTGGTAATGGCAGGAATTCTTATGACTTTTTCATGGCTGTCTGAAGGAACAGTGAAAATAGAAAATCTTCCCTCTTCCTTTACCTAATCCAGCAAATGATACTTACCACCTGAAATCTGTGCTAACCCAGTAAGTTGAATTTTAATGATGAAGTTGTTCCTAGCTAAATTTATGGCTTTCTGAGATAATAAGCAGGGTTTTAGTAAAGTGTGTTTTCCCTCAGGGTATACAGGTTTGAGTATTTCATTTTTGAGCAAATATTAACTTACTTATTTTCCTAAGTATTTGGAGGTAATAAAGACTATGGCTTCTTTATCAGTCTAAAATAGTCACAAATTACATATCAGTATTTGTGTAAAGGTATGCAGTCATTTTGCCATTGTATGTAGAAGCGTATATAGGAGGGAGAAGTATGTGTGTACATACAGCTTTTTTTCTAGAACAATAATATTTAATACATGAATGGGCAGTCTTGCCATTTCCAGGAGAAGTATTCTTCTAGGACAACGTAAGCTAGTGACTAAGCAGTAGGCAAGGCCATAATATCTGGTGAAACATTGAGGTCTGTAAAGCAGTATGATTTTAATTCCAGAAGGCTCATCTGAAGGGCCTTTTTAAATTTAATGTAGGTTCAGTTCTGAATAAGGACTCTTTCTCATCCCCACCCCTACAAACTTGAAAACCAGTGTTTGACATCTTATTTGTCTTTTGGCAAGCAAAACCATATTATTTAAAGATACATTTTTGAAGTGATCTCTGCTAAAGGTACTGAGGAGAGCTGGAGCTGTAGTCCCCTTGTACCAGTTATTGTGCCATAAACATTTTAGGGAGCATTTGTCTTTTGCTTAGAAAGGCAGCCTGAACTTAGGAAGACTTCAGTTCTGCAGATGCTTACACACAGTTCACATTTTGTGGAAGTAAGTCTGTAAGATGTCTCTGTAGGGTTTGGACTTTGATTTTTCTTTTTTTCCTGGGAGTCTGTATCAGTACTGCTGTGAAAGGGGTGATGGCCATTATTTCTGTTCTGTGTATTTACTGAATTTATTATGATAGTAGTAATTACTTCTCTCTTTATACACAGATACAAAAGTTGATTTATTACTGTGTTTGTGTTTGTTGTTTTAGGAGTCTTTGGATGATTCTCAAGTAGCTGGAGTTTGTGCAACAGAAGAAGTGATTCGCTATGAATATCATGTCTTGTACTCCAGCAGCTACCAAGTACCTGTGCTCTATTTTAGGGCATGCTTTCTAGGTAAGACCAATCTTCTGTTAGACAAAGTAAAGAATAAAAATAATTTGGATGTAATATTTGTTAAATACACAGATTTTGTATTAAATTGAGGTACATAGTAATGATCATACGTAATAAGAAAGTAAGAGATGAGGCTGTTCAGTAAATTTAGTGGTAGTCCTGACACAGAGCTTCAGGACCTTGGAGTAGATAATACCATCTCAGCCTGAAGAAGGCTGATCTTTGGCTCCTGGCATCTTGCTTGTGGTTGACTGAAACTGCCGGTCATTTTTCTTGTTCTTTTCTTCAACTGAATACAAAAACTTAAAGGTGCATGTTTGAATTTGGCTACAAAACAAGGGCACATAATGACAGTGCTTCTGCAGAACTGTCTCTGTTTATTTCGGAACCTGAATTTGAGCCACAAGGCTGGGGTCTAAATGTACCTTTAAAAGTATATGCTGTTTTCCATTTAAATTTGCTTTATAATAATACCAATAAGGTGTTGCTGCCTTCTACCTGTTAAAACTGGCTCCTGAAAAACTGATACTCTTTCCTCCCTAATACACACAACTTGTAACCCACTACTTAATTGCTATAGCCACTGTGATTTTACCCACCATCCTGTCAGGAAGGAAAGAGGAGCACACAGCCTTCTGCCAAGGCCACTGTTAGAATCACTTGTTTTATCAGCAGAGAGTAATCACACTGCAGCACTGGCTGGGCTCTCTTCCTCTCTGCCTAAATACTGTGTAGCTAGAGTGGAGGGATTGAAATCTTCCAACTCATTTCATTCAGTCTCCTTCATGCGTCATGATTGGTTGGGAAGGGTGGCTGGAAAAAAGGACCTGGGAGTACTGATCGGCAGGTGAACATGAGCCAGCTTGTGCCCAGGCAGGCAAGAAACCAACAGCCTTTTGGCCTGTATCAGCAATATTGTGGCCAGCAGAACCAGGACAGTGATTGTGCCCCTGTACTGGGCACTGAAAATGCCCAGAGGTGAGGCTGCATCTTGAATCCTGTGTTCAGTTCTGAGCCCCTCACTACAAGAGAGACATTGAGGTGCTGGAGTGGGTCCAGAAAAGGGCAACGGAGCTGGTGAAGGGCCTGGAGCACAAGCTGATGGGGAATGGCTGAGGGAACTGAGGGGGTTTAGTCTGGAAAAGAGAAGCCTCAGGGGGGACCTTAGTGCTTTCTACAACTATCTGAAAGGAGGATGGAGACAAAAAGGGGCTGATCTCTTCTTCCAAGGAACAAGAGACAGGGCAAGAGCAAATGGCCTCAACCTGCACCAGAGGAGGTTTAGATGTATATTAGGAACAATTTCTTCACTGTGTGAACTGGTGGTCAGGCATTGGAACAGGCTGCCCGGGGAAGTGGTGGAATCACTGTCCCTGGAGGAATTACTAAGTCGATGTGGTGCTTGGGGTCAGGGTAGACTTGGCAGTGTTAGGTTAACAGTTGGACTAGATGATCTTAGGGGTCTTTTCCAACCTAGTTAATTCTGTGATCAGCATCTTTTGTGTTGTGAATAATCTTCTAATCTTTATTCAGGTAAAAATGTCTGAATGTTGCCAGTAATATCTTCTCCTTTTTAATTAAAAGGTAGCTTAAGCTGCTTTGAATGTGTTTGGAAAATTTAATCACTCTCTGCCTTATATTGTTTAATGGTTTCTAATTTTGCAGTGTTAGCTTTTTAAAAGGCACTTCAGATTTAAAATTGAAGAACAAATTCTCATAGACTCCCTGGTGGAAAGGTTTCAGTCTGAGGTGCAGTTTCAGGAATGGATAATTTGGGGTAAATTTTCAAACTGGGACATGGAGAACTGAGGACATTGCTCTGCCTTTACCACCAACAGAACTCATTTGGACACATCCTGCTGCAAATCTATTTCTAGAATTATTACAGGCATTTACAAATGTGCAGTGTTTTGCCTTTAAACTTACTCTGCTGACAGGAAAATGAAGAAACTTTTGCTGTAAGAGACAGATTAACCTATCTGTGGTCATGAGAAATGTCATCTTCTTGGTTTTTAGCTGAATTAATAGTTCTCTGTCTCTAAAGAAGAGGATGGAGATATGCAGGTAAAGGAAATAGGACACTATTTCTACTGTACTGTACTTTCATATAATTAGTATTCACCATAAGCAGTTAATCACCAGAGAAGAGCTCACAGAGACAAAACAAGTTGTTTAGCTTGTCAGCATCAGAGGATCCGAGGTGTTGAAACATGACTCCTCATAGCTGTAAGCGCATATTACAAAGCTAGTGGATGATCTAATGCACAATCGTAGTATTATGTGCCAACAGCTCCCCTTGCAGTACAAACCCGTAATTGTTCCTACAAATACAATTGTGTTTTAAAACACTTCTTGAGAACCTTCACAATGAAAAAGAAGGACCTTTTTTTAGGTAACTCCTAAAGTCACCTGGATTCTCCTCAGCATAAAGCATTCTCTTTTAACATCTAAGAGTCTCTGACTGTTCAAGATAGAAGGACACAGAATGCTGGCAATAATTGCATTTCCTGTAATGTTTTCAGCTAGTATTTTCTGATTTTAATTATTAATAGCTTACCGTTGAAAACTAATTTTTTTTTTTTCTCCATGCAAGTTATTTGCTTGTGTGTGTCACACTCTGTGAAGGTCCAAACAAGGGGTTTTGAGGAATGTGCAAATGACAGTCACAATCACGTGGCGTGTCTGAGCAAAGTACCTTTTGTCTTGTCCTGAACCTGTTATGAGGAAACCACTAGGTAATGCCCTGAATTTTTTTTTTTTTTTTTGAAGTAATTAATAGTGTTTGTGTGATAGGCTCCTCACCTTGTTCCCCAGACAGGTAGTAATATTCACTTCTCTAAAATAATCAGAGAAGAATCTTCTGAGACCTACATCAATTTCCCAGTCTTAATTCCTAGCATTATTTGTAGGTTAAGTAATAGAATCGGTTCCTTATAAGTCTCTCGTGACCTGTTCTTGGTTTCCCTTGAATTCTGTCCATACTGATCCTCATGTTAATTAGAACTTGTTGCAGAAGGTGAAGGTGAGCTATCCTCCTTCCAGTGTTTCCACAGTCCTGCCCTGTCTTGCCTTCCCCAGGAGCAAGGTACAGAGTTTGAATTAAAAACTCTGCTTCCTATCTGGCAGAATGTTAAGTGGCCATTACACCTCTAGGCCTGCCTAGAAAATAATAATTCTTCTGTTCAACCTAAGTAGTTTTGCTTGTTTTACAGTATTCACTTCCTCACTTTGTGTGTTATAATAGCAGCTGGTGCCAGCCTGTGCAAATCTCTGCTCTTCCAAATAGTCTCTTTAAAACTTCTAGAACAATTAAACCATACCTTTCTCCCATCATATCACAGTATCACAGTATGTTAGAGATTGGAAGGGACCTCAAAAGATCATCTAGTCCAATCCCCCTGCTGGAGCAGGAACACCTAGATAAGGTTACACAGGAACGTGTCCAGGCGGGTTTTGAATGTCTCCAGAGAAGGAGACTCCACAACCTCCCTGGGCAGCCTGTTCCAGTGTTCCGTCACCCTCACTGAGAAGAAGTTTCTTCTCAAGTTTAAGTGGAACCTCTTGTGCTCCAGTTTGTACCCATTGCCCCTTGTCCTATCATTGTTTGCCACTGAGAAGAGCCTGGCTCCATCCTCATGACACTCCCCCTTTATATATTTATATACACTAATAAGGTCACCCCTCAGTCTCCTCTTCTCCAAACTATAGAGAGCCAGCTCCCTCAGTCTTTCCTCATAAGGGAGATGCTCCACTCCCTTAATCATCTTAGTTGCCCTGCTCTGGACTGTCTCCAGCAGGTCCCTGTCCTTCTTAAACTGAGGGGCCCAGAAGTGGACACAATATTCCAGATGATGTCTCACCAGGGCTGAGTAGAGGGGAAGGAGTACCTCTCTCGACCTACTAACCACCCCCCTTCTAATACACCCCAGGATGCCATTGGCCTTCTTGGCCACAAGGGCACAGTGTCGGCTCATGGTCACCCTGTCGTCCAACAGGACCCCCAGGTCCCTCTCCCCTACACTGCTCTCTTAACAGGTAGTTCCCCAATCTATACTGGAACCTGGGGTTGTTCCTGCCCAGATGCAGGACTCTACACTTTCCCTTGTTATATTTCATCAAGTTATTCCCCGCCCAACTCTCCAGCCTGTCCAGGTCTCTCTGGATGGCAGCACAGCCTTCTGGCGTGTCGGCCACTCCTCCCAGCTTAGTGTCATCAGCAAACTTGCTGATAGTACACTCAATTCCCTCATCTAAATCACTGATGAATATATTAAATAATACTGGTCCCAGTACTGACCCTTGAGGCACTCCACTAGATACAGGCCTCCAACTAGACTCCGCCCCATAGACTACAACTCTCTGGCTTCTCTCCTTCAGCCAGTTCACAGTCCACCTCACTACACGATCATCCAGACCACACTTCCTCAATTTAGCTGCAAGGATGCTGTGGGAGACTGTGTCAAACGCTTTGCTGAAGTCAAGGTAGACCACATCCACCGCTCTGCCATCATTCATCCACCGTGTTATTTCCTCATAAAAGGCTACAAGATTGGTCAAGCATGACTTCCCCTTGGTGAAGCCATGTTGACTGCTCCTCATAACCCTCTTATCCTTGATATGCCTTAAGATGGCACCAAGGATAAGGTGTTCCATCACTTTCCCAGGAATGGAGGTGAGGCTGACCGGTCTATAGTTACCCAGGTCCTCCTTCTTGCCCTTTTTGAAGACAGGAGTGACATTTGGTTTCCTCCCGTCCTCAGGCACCTCTCCCGTTTCCCAAGACTTGGTAAAGATGATGGAGAGCGGTCTAGCAATGACCTCCGCCAGTTCCCTCAGCACCCGCGGGTGCATCCCATCTGGACCCATGGATTTATGGATGTCCAGATTGCTCAACTGGTCTTTAACCCATTCCTCATCGACTAAGGCAAACCGCTCCGTTGACCTGTCTTCATCTGAGGTCTCAGCGGTACAGGGCTCTTCAGGACTGCCTCCGGCAGAGTAGACAGAGACAAAGAAGTCATTCAGTAACTCTGCCATCTCTGTATCTTCTGTCACCAGGGCACCCGTCCCATTCATCAGTGGGCCTACATTGCCTCTAGTGTTAGTTTTATCTGCCATGTATTTGAAAAAGCTCTTTCTGCTATCCTTGACCCCTCTCGCCAGCTTTAATTCCAAGGAGGCCTTAGTCATCCTAGCTGCCTTCCTACATCCTCTAGCAGCAGCCTTATATTCTTCCCAGGTGGCCAGCCCTTCCTTCCATGACCTGTAAACTCTTCTCTTCCACTTCAGCATACCCAGCAATTCCCTATTTAGCCACACAGGTCTCCTGACCCTCTTCCTTGACTTCCTACGTGTCGGGATGCTCTGATCTTGAGCTCGGAAAAAGCAGTCCTTGAACGTCAACCAACTATCTTGGGCCCCTTTACCTTCAAGCAGCCTAGCCCATGGGATTTCCCCTAGCAATTGCTTGAAGAGGCCAAAGTTTGCCCTGCTAAAGTCCAGGGTTGCAATTCTACTTGCTATTCTACTGACCCTACCACACAAGATCCTGAATTCTACCATCTCGTGGTCGCTGCAACCAAGGCAGCCCTCAACCTTCACTGCTTCGACCAGACCCTCCTTGTTAGTGAGGATGAGATCCAGCAGCGCACCTCTCCTGGTTGGCTCGTCCACCATTTGCATGAGGAAGTTATCATCCATACACTGGAGGAACCTCCTGGACTGCGGCTGGGTTGCCGAGTAGTCCTTCCAGCAAACATCAGGGAAGTTAAAATCCCCCACGACGACCACGGCCTGTGACTGTGAGGCCGCTCTCAGCTGCCTGTAGAAGGCCTCGTCAACTTCCTCACCCTGATCCGGTGGCCTGTAACAGACCCCCACAACAGTATCGCCCCTGCCAGCCTGCCCCTTAATTCTCACCCACAGACTCTCGACTCGCTCATCATCTGTCCCCGGACAGAACTCAACGCATTGTAGCTGCTCTCGCGCATAAAGAGCAACCCCACCACTCCGCCTGGCTGGCCTGTCTTTCCTGAAAAGGACATAGCCCTCCATGACTATATTCCAGTCATGTGAGCTGTCCCACCACGTCTCTGTAATTGCCACCAGATCATAATCTCCTGACTTAACACAGGTTTCTAGCTCCTCCTGCTTATTTCCCATGCTGCGCGCATTGGTGTACAGACATTTCAGGGAGCGAGCTGAGCACACCGATTTCACCCTAGGATTACAGGAGGCCTCCCAGTCTTCATCAATTCCGGAGCGCTGTCCCACTGAGGCAAGCCCAGCTACAACCCCATCCCCCTTCGAATCTAGTTTAAAGCTCTCCAAATGAGCCCTGCTAATTCTTGCCCCAGCATCCTTTTGCCTCTGTGCGATAAACCTTTCCCACATGCCAATGTCCAGACTGGTGCCCTATAAAACCAGCCGTTATCAAAGAATCCAAAGCCCTGCCTGCAGCACCAGCCTCGAAGCCAATCGTTTATGGACTGAATTTTCCCATTCAGTCCCACATCATCAATAGAAGATGGAAGGAGTGAAGAGAAGATCACCTGAGCCCCACAGTCTTTCACCATCCGCCCCAAGGCCCTGTAGTCTTTCTTCATACCCCTCAGACTGCGGGAAGCAGCTTCCCCCTCACCCGTCTGGAAGACCAGCAGCGGGTAGTAGTCTGTCGGGTGCACCAGGTTGGGGAGCGCCCTGGTGATATCCCTGATCCGGGCTCCAGGCAGACTACACACTTCCCTATGATGAGGGTCAACTCTGCATATCGGGCCCTCTGTTCCTTTCAGAATGGAATCACCTACTACAATGACCCTTCTTTCTTTCTTACCAGAGGCAGTCTTGAAGTGTGAAGTCGACCGCTTTTTCCTATGTGGCCTTGTAGGTGGGCCTTGCACCACATCCTCACCTACCTCTCCTTCAAGATCCAGGGCCTCAAACCTATTACAGAGGGACACCTGGGGAAGCGGGGCAGGAAGGGAGGAGGGCTGCCCACGACGCCGAACCGGAACTCGCTTCCAACCCTCATCATCTTTTTGGTCCCCTACCTCTGGGCGACAGCTACAGGGCAGGGGCTGTCTCGGGCCGTCCCCCTCTGTCTCAGGGGGTCCATCCCCTTTTGGGGGGTATCTCCCTGGAGCCGTTCCAACTGGCCAGCCAGGGAGTTACTCCAGCAGTCGATCTCCCTTTCACACTCCCTGATGCTCCTCAGCGTCTCAACCTCCACCTTAAGTTCAGCCACCAAGCTAAGCAGATCTTCTACCTGCTCACACCTCACACAGGTGGAATGCTGTCCTCCCTCCCCCGGCAGTAGCAGGCTCTGGCACTCCCTGCATCCAGAGACCTGAACAGCCACGGTTAGGGTCGGGGTCTCTGTCTGAGTTGCTACAGCCCTCTTACTGCTAGCTCTCTTTCTGGAGGCGACCATATTGGTCAGCACAACGACCTACCTGTTCTTCCCTGCACCTGGTGGGCACTGACACGTAGCTGCCCTCTCAAAGGCTTTTTCAAGTCAAGGGGCAGGGGAGTGGTCGCCGTTCACCGTGGGATTGCCCCCCGCCACGTCAGCCGCTCTCTTGCAAGGGCTACTGGGACTTCGGGAATCCGGAAGTGTCGGGAAATGTCGGGAATCGCGATGGCTCTGCGGTATCCCCTCTGATTTTCCTAATCTCGGTAGAAGCTCGCGGTCGCTGTAGCGTGCCGGCTGCGGCTCTAGCTGGGCTAGCTCCAATCAGCTGACTGAATATATATGAATCATATGTGAGTTCAGTTTTCATTGACTTGCAGTCCCCCCCGATAGAGTTGCTGAGAGATTTTACTGTCATCTTTAGTGTAGTTACCATCTTCAGAAGCTTGTGTCAGTAAGGACACCCAGTTTTCACTCCTCTCTGCTAGCAGTTGTGCTCCAACGTTGTAGATCAGTTCTTCCTGCAGAAGGGTAGAAGTTCCATTCTGTGCTTACCTTGCTGCTGTCTAAATTGGATGGTTCAGAGGGACTTTGAGAGGCTTGTGAGGTGGCCAGTATGAACCTCATGAAGTTCAACAAAGCTAAGTGCAAGGTCCTACCTAGGGGTTGGGGCAATCCCAGGCACAGCTACATGTTGGGCAAAGAAGAGATTCAGAGCAGCCCTGCGGAGAAGGACCTGGGGGTGTTGGGTGATGAGAAACTGAACATGATCTGGCTTCAGTGTGTGCTTGCAGCCCAAAAAGCCAACTATATCCTGGGCTGCATCAAGAGGAGCGTGACCAGCAGGTTGAAGGAGGTGATCCTGCCCCTCTACTCTGCTGTCATGAGACCTCACCTGGAGTATTGTGTGCAGTTCTGGTGTTCTCAACATGAAAAGGACATGGAACTGATGGAACAAGTCCAGAGGAGGGCCACGAGGATGGTCAGGGGCTGAAGCACCTCCCGTATGAAGGCAGGCTGAGAAAGTTGGGGCTGTTCAGCCTGGAGAAGAGAAGGCTGCAATGGAGACCTCATAGCAGCCTTCCAGTATCTGAAGGGGGCCTATAGGGATTCTGGGGAGGGACTTTTGATCAGGGACTGTAGTGACAGGACAAGGGGTAATGGATTCAGACTTAAACAGGGGAAGTTTAGATTGGATATAAGGAAGAAGTTCTTTCCTGTTAGGGTGGTGAGGCACTGGAATGGGTTGCCCAAGGAAGTTGTGAATGCTCCATCCCTGGTGGTGTTCAGTTTGGACAGAGCCTTGGGTGACATGGTTTAGTGTGAGGTGTCCTGCCCATGGCAGGGGGGTTGGAACTTGACGATCTTAAGGTCCTTTCCAACCCAGACCATTCAAGAATTCTATGAGTTTCTGGAATTCTTCTTTAGATCTCTATTTTTGGTGAAGCAAAGTTGGGTATGTAAGGTAGTGTAAGGTAAGGGTTTGAATTTTTAATTGCAACTGAACGCTTTTGAGAGACATCGAAACTTCTTTAGATTTACAGAGTAGATCTTGTTTGTGCAAGGACAAATACTTCAGCTGAAAATAATGATTAAGTATTGCGACTGTCTGAAAAGGTGTTTGGGAACATTACAGGATACAAGAAGGTATGTATATGCTACATATATATACACAGGTAGGAAACATTTTTCACTACCTTATGATACTTCCCATGTCGCATGTATTCATAATAATCAGACTTACTGAAGCCCCACTCTGTCAGGAGCCCAAGGCAATGGTCCTGAATACCTGAGAGCATCAGAGACCTAGCTATTACTTCTCCAAAATCAGTCTTACACATGCCACACTGTTCAGAAATGGGAGCCCTTCTTTTTTCCTCTGGCTTCTGAGATTACCAAATAGCTTGTTGAAGAAAAGCATAAACCCCTGCTGATATCTGATGTCAGCAATTAGCCCCCTTAGAGACAGATGGTATAGCCAATTTGCCTTTCCCTTCAATGCTGGCATGAGCCCAGATGGGCTGGGCTAAGTCCAGTAAGCTTTCCTTAATCAGCGGAGTATTTTTGCCTTTTCTTAGTCTTTAAGATGTCAAGGAACTTTGGTCTTTTCCTGAACTGTCATTGTATGAAGCCAGACATTCAGAAAGTCTCTTCCACCAATGGTGAGGTAGCAGCAATACAGACGTCATTCAGGAACCACACTGCATTTCCCAAACATCTCTTATTTTTTCCTACAAAGACAGAAGAGTAATAATGAATGCTGAGCACTGAAAAGAAAGAGCAGAACTTACGGGAATCAATAAGGACTGCAGCCTAACTCCTCTAGAAAACAGAGAACTAATAGGATTCTCATGCTGACCTGCTCAAAATACATCTAGCTTTCTGACATGCATATAGATCCCTGCCAACAAAAAAACCATGCTAATCAGTAATTATAGAGAGAGGAAGCTTGTAAAGGTAATGTAACTTCCTCCAGCCCTGAAGGGGTGACATTCTGTACTCATAACCATGTTGGGCCTCACTGATTGCTCTTTCCAGAATACGAATTTACTCCCTGAACTCAGAAGCATGCAACCGCTATATTCTTTCTCACACAGATAGCTCTTCCTAAGGTCGTGTCCCATATGAACTTTTATTGTGGCCTTGAACAGAAGTAAAATAGAATAATTTGTATAATCAGATATTCTCCTAAGGTGTAAGGGTATTTTTGTTCTTTTGTGGCAATGTTTTCTTACCAGTGTTTCTTTGGAAAGTGTGCCAGAATGAAACCTCAAAATGATTTGTGCACTGTTTCACCAGAAGTGTTAAATAACCTTTAAATGGAAATCCAGGAAATTATTAAAAGCCTTCAGTAAACATCAAGAAAACAGAATACAGCAACTTGGGAAGCCTGAAAATTTTCTCTGAAAATGGATATGAAATTTGTATGCTTAAGGAATTTCTGCTCTTTGCAGAAATTAAGGTGCCAAGTCAGCTGGGATCTGCAACTCCTATGTAGTCTTAATGTTGCACCTTGCTGCTGTGTGGGGGCACTCAACCATCTGCTTTGTAACTGTTTCTTATCTGGGTGACATAAGTGAATTAACCCCAAGTGGACCATCAAGGAGCTTTTCTCAGAATAAGGTTGTCATAGTGTGGACAGTTTGAATAATAAAAATCTGAGTGTGTGGTAGAAAGGCTATAGTTATTTTTTCCTGACTGTTAAGACAGATGAACTGGTTGATGGAGCCCATAATTATGGCAGAGACAAAACCCATAGTTCGGAGTGTTTGACTCCTTTATCTCCTTTCTCTGAATAAAAATCTTAGTTGGCTACTGCCCAGGTTCTTTTGGCCTTTCTTGCTAGGTACATGGCATGTTCATTCTGTCTGAGCCTGGGTTAGTACCGATGAGCTGGTGATGTGTTACATGCCGAATCTGTGGCATTATCGGCAAGAGCTCTGGACAAAGGTACAGTAAATCTGACATGACTCACAAGCAATTGTTGCTTTGTGATGTACATTTTCTTTCACTCTCTGTCATTATTTAATGGGCTGAATGATAGAAAATGTACATATAACCACAAGCTTTCACCGGTCTGCATACCTGCTCCCAGCTAGACTTGGGATGTGACTTGGGACAAGCTGCAGGCACCTCAGCATCTGTGTTGTCGTGGGTGGATGATGAATAATTGTATTGCTGGGTGAATCTCAAGCCTCTGCCTTCCTTTCCTGCCACTTCTCTTGGCTTGGTGCTGATGCTGTCTTCTTTTTCTGGCTGAACTTTTTGAGTTCAGCTCCATCACAGGAAAGAATAAAACAAGAAACAGAGAGGCTGCTTGGCTCAGCAGGTACCACAGTGCCCTCTTGTTGCTAGCAGCCACAATTACAGACTGCTCTGCCAGCCCAGCTGGATATTTGAGGTCTCAGTGGGCTGCTAAACATGTGAATACTGGCAGCCTTGGAAAAAGGGGTCTCAGACTGTCCAAAGAATACAGATACATGTTTTATGCAAACCTGGGAGCTTGTGAATAAAATGAGTTCACTTATATTACCCTAAACAGATGACCAAATTCACACAGAGAAGTTTTGAAATATGAAACACAGACCCAGATGCTACCTGAAATGACTTTTATTGTTCACACTTACCTTCTGGCACAGAAACAGCAACAAACCCAAAATAGACTGCAAAAAGTAAAAACTATTCTTCTTCCTCCCCAGATTCTTCCTAAGAAATAGTCCTTCTGTTAGTCATTTTAAGATCTTACCATAGTTGGGGGTTTTCTTTTCCTTTTCTTTTTCTTGTTCCTTGTTTTCTTCTTCTTCTTTTTTTTTTTTCTTCTTTCTCTCCCTTTTTTAGTTGGTGGTTTGTTTTTTGTTTTTTGTTTTTTTAATGATAAAACATCAGACTTTCAGGTCTTCATCCTGCAAAAGAGGATGGGGAAACTACCCACCCACCGCATCGCCTTTTGCAAGGGTCTTGAGTTCCTAGCTCTGTAGCTGAACTTCTCATCCATTTTAAGTATTGATAACTTATTCTTTTCCTGCTGCATTTGGCCTTCCATCTTCTAGAGAAGTCAGCTAGTTAGTTAAATAAGAGTTTACAGGAATACAGTACTTGGGAGCATGTGTGAAAGCTTGTTCAATTTAAAAACCACACTCCATTCAAAACTCATTTAAAGCTTAGTGAATTGTATTAAAATAGTGCAGAGAATTAAAAACTTAGGGAAATTTAAATCCAAGCGTATTTTAATATGTAAGTGCATCGTCAGAATGCCCAGGTCAATTTTTTATACCTATGTGAAACACTGCAATTACTATGTAGTTACTGTCTGTGATCTCACTTCAATGTGAAGTGGAACTTTCGGGTTGGATGTATTTGTGTTTTTCTCTGAAATTAAAATAATTGATACTGAAATAGGATTGAAGATAAACTGCTTCTCATGCATGAAGTAATAACGTAAAGGCAAAGCTCAATTTTATGATTAATGCTTGATTGTTGCTGTAAATGAGATTAATGGTAACGGTCAGAGTAAAAACCATTCAATATGTACAATCTGAATTTGCTTGTTATAAAAATTCACAAAGAAGGGTGTACAGGTCAAAATATACAATGACATATCAAATCTTGCATTAGAATGTGTGGTGGTGTAGATGTTACATTTGGGCTTTTTCTGGATTCTTTTTGCAGGGTGAATAGAAAACAGATAATTACAGGTATGCAGAGCATCTTGCACACAGATGATCTGAGCATAAATATATCCTTCTAAACTTAACTTACATTCTTGTAACAAATTTCTTAGAAATGTAGACTATCTCCAGCACAGTTCTGGTGTCTGCCGTCATAAGACATAGGGCATGACAGCTTAAGTAGTCTCGTGTTCATGAGGATGGCATAGTGTAGCAAGTTTATAAGCTGTTACCCCATCAGATATATTAATTGCCACATGCTTCTGCTGTATGGTGCTTTTGTAAGTTCAGAATTTGGTGCTTTTTTATAAAGATGTGCAGAAAATAAGATAAAGCAGAGGCTGTAGGCACCTGGTTTTAAGTTATATCTAAACATGGCATTCAAATGTTAATGGGATGAATAAATCTTCATTTCAGGGACATGAAAATGTCAGTAGAATAAAATTATTTATGACAGAATAATGGTTTCTGACACCTAATAAATACTAGGGTGGAGCCACTTACTGAAAGTATATAAAAATATTCTGTTGCTTTTTGCCAAAAACAAAAATTCAGGAAAAAATTGACATGCTTATTTTCCAAGAGATTGACACTAATATCTTTGGCATAAATCTAATATCACAGATAAAAACCTGATGCAACAATGCTATATAAATGCCACTCAAGAAAAAACTATGGGCATGTAGGTTACCAAATTGTGGTAAACTTTGTTAGCAGAATTTTGCAGATTTTTTCCACTCTTTCAATGTGAATTGCATGTATTTACAGTGGAATAGCTGTTCATGATATTATTTTGTGGTTTTGAATTTATCTTACCCAAGCATTATTTTACAAAATCAGTTTGACTTTGTCGTGGTTTAAACCTAGCCAGCCAGCTTGTGAACTCACTCCCAGCAAGTGGTGCTGGGCTGGAAGCAGTCGAGGCCCGCGTCCCCTGTCCCCCGTCCCCCCTCCCCCCAACAAACAGCATTGTTGCTCTCAGGTGACAGAGAGGGAGGCTGAAGAGGGAATCAGGATAGTTTTACATGCACCCTCAGTCAGCATTGAAACAATGCAGCTTTGGAGTTATGGCTCCAGGAGGGACTGTTTTGCTGTTGGTTTTCCATCTATTTCATAGTAATCTGTATTTTCAGACTTACTTTTGCTATTCTGTATTAAAGATACAGCATGCTTAAAAGCTTTGACTTTGGGTGGTGGTTTCTCCCCCCCACAGATGGAAGACCTTTAACTCTGGATGAAATATGGAGAAGTGTTCATGCATGTTACCAGGATCGTCTGCAGGAGGGGCCCTGGGACACTGTTACACAGCAGGTGAGAAACCATTCATCCTCTACAAAACTGATGAATGCAATATGTGCCTGAATCCTCAGTAACCTTATTCCCTTCCTGGACACAAGTGGAATACATAAAAGTCTGAAGTTGTGCTGAGCTACAAGTACCAACAATAGTTTTAGCCCTGAATTTTGAAGGATGTGTAAGTGTTCACCATGTAAGACTTAATGTATATCGCTTAAAATACTTTTTCAAAGCCAGTCCTGAAAACATCAGGCCATGTCTGAATAATCATGGATTTGGGTAAATACAAAAGTAGACTTATTTGTGTAAGTAATATATACTAGTGTAACATTTCACAGATTGTCTGTGAGTCAAATGAGCAAAAAAGACTGTCGTCAATTTTAAATAGACTTGCACTCCTTAGGATTGAAGGAGAGAAAAAATTGGTCTCTCAACCAAATGGTAAGTTATTGCCAACTGAATTCCTTAAGAATCAGTAGCTAATGAATGCTGTGTTTTACAAAAGGAAGCAGATTAGTAAACTGTGATGTCACTGACTTTTAGAGCTATTCAACTCGCTTTTATTTAAAGTGGTTTTAAAGTCACCACAGCATTTCAGCAGCTCTTTCCAGACTTGTGATGATGGCTGTCTTGGAAACGGCCGCACTTGCTCAAGGAAGAGTCAGAAATGTTTCAGAGCCAAGTTGTTTCCTATGGTTTCTTCTTTCAGCTCCAGGCCTCCAGTGCAAGTTTGGACTAAGAATAGAGACCCTCCAGGTGTGAATTGTTTATCATCAAAGATACTAATGTGTCCTTTTTTCCTCCCCTTTCCTTCCTTGTCTTTTTGGGTTTAGCTCTTCCAGGTATACAGGTCTACTGCACAGCTGGCACAACGGGGATGTAGCCTCAACTGAGTTCTGCAGGTGTTTCCTTAATTCAGCTAATACAATTTAATTACAGGATGCCTGTTTGTAGATGGTACTCAGTCATGGGAACACAAGCAGAATTCATGTTTTTGCCACCATGGACTATTATTTACCTTATAATAGCTCCCTGAGAACCTAACAAGCATTGGTTTTCTGATGTTTGCTGTGCCTATCTGAATTCCAGGTGCGAGTTTTCAGATTCTTGCTACACGTATTTTTACATAAAACATCAATTACCTGACTTGTCTAATGCAGAATGAAGATGAGAGAGGTTTTAACAAAATAATGTAAAATGGTAGCAGATAACTGATCTGCACAAGAAAGTTCAGATTCTTCAGTAAAGTTTTATGATTTATATCTGAAGTTTCAGGTATGTTTCTGCATAGAGAGTGTCCTGGGTTAAGCTGTAGCAATCATTTTTCTCCTTCTCAGCAGCTAGTGCAGTGCTGTATTTTTTACTTTAGTCTGAGAACAAAGCTAATCCCCAATGTTTTTAGCTGTTGCTAAGTAAAGTTTACACTAATCAAGGACTTTTTCAGTCTCATGCTCTGCCAGTGAGGAGGGGCATGGGAAGCTGGGAGGAAGCAGAGACAGGACACCTAATCCAAACTAGTAAAAGGAGTATTCCATACCACAGCACGTCATGCCCAGTATAGAAACGATGAGATCGCTGCTCAGGTCGGGCTGGGTATTGGTTGGCAGGTGGTGAGCGGTTGTATTCTCTTCCCTTGTTATTTCCCATATCATTATTATTATTGGTGGTAGCAGTAGTGGTTTGTGTTATACCTTAGTTACTGGAGTGTTCTTATCTCAACCCACGGGAGTTACATTCTTACACCTCTTCTCCCCATCCCCCTGGGAACCATGGGGAAGAATGTGGGGGAGGGAGTGAGCTACTGTGTAGTTCTGAGTTACCAGCTGGGCTTAAACCGTGATGGAGAGGCAGAGGATTCAGGTAATTTTGCCTTCACTGCTTCTGCGCTGCTCCATTCCTAGTTGACAGAGATAAGTATCCCTGTGGTCAGATGCTAGGAATCCTTTAGGGCTGACATCTCTGGTATTTCCCAGCTGAGCTGTTCTGGCTTGTGGATAGTTTGTATTCCCACCTGCAAAAATGTTCAGGAGGCTCTGTTGTGCACACTCCAGAGATGGCATGCCTTCTCTGCACCCGTCTTATACTGTGGCCTGGAGCCACGTTAAAGCTCCTCTGTGGAAAGCACAGACTCTATTCATCTTCAGAGCGTTGCAAGAACCTGCAGTTCTGTGTAGATAATAAATCATAATGCAATACTACTGAGAATAAAGCATAAACACTATGTTTGGAACGTGTAAAATCAGAATGGTGGAAGCCAAAAGTAAAACCGTGTCACTTCGACCCAGAGATGTAATGACTGGAAAAAGTGTAATATAACCCCCATTGTCAAGAAGGGGAAAATGGATGACCCAGGGAACTACAAACCAGTCAGTCTCACCTCTGTGCCTGGCAAAATCTTGGAGCAGATTCTCCTGGAAGGCATGCTAAGGCACATGAAAAATCAACAAGGTGCTTGGTGACAGCCAGCATGGCTTCACTAAGGGGAAATCCTGCCTGACCAATTTGGTGGCCTTTTATGATGGGGCTACAGAACTGATGGACAGGGGTAGAGCAGTTGACCTGCTCTACATGGACCTGTGCAAAGTGTTGACCTGCTCTACATGGACCTGTGCAAAGTGTTCAACACTGTCCCACACGACATCCTTGTCTCTGAATTGGAGAGACATCAATTTGATGAATGGACCACTAGGTGGATAAAGAGCTGGCTGGATAGCCACACTCAGAGAGTTGTGGTCAATGGCTCAATGTCCAGCTGGAGACCAGTAATGAGTGGTGTCCCTCAGGGATCAGTATTGGGACCAGTCTTGTTTAACATCTTCGTTGCTGACATGGACAGTGGGATTGAGTGCACCCTCAGGAAGTTTGCCAATGACACCAAGCTGTGTGGTTCGGTTGATACGCTGGAGGGAAGGAATGCCATCCAGAGGGACCTTGACACGCTTGTGAGGTGGGCTGATGCCAACCTTATGAAGTCTAACCATGCCAAGTGCATGGTCCTACACCTGGGTCGGAGCAATCCCAGGCACAGTTACAGGCTGGGCAGAAAAGGGATTCAGAGCAGCCCTGTGGAGAAGGACTTGGGTGTGCTGGTCGATGGGAAAATGAACATGAGCCGGCTTCAGTGTGTGCTTGCAGCCCAGAAAGCCAACTGTATCCTGGGCTGCATCAAAAGGAGTGTGACCAGCAGGTCGAAGGAGGTTATCCTGCCCCTCTACTCTGCTGTCATGAGACCTCACCTGGAGTATTGTGTGCAGTTCTGGTGTCCCCAACATGAAAAGGACATGGAACTGATGGAACAAGTCCAGAGGAGGGCCACGAGGATGGTCAGGGGCTGAAGCACCTCCCGTATGAAGGCAGGCTGAGAAAGTTGGGGCTGTTCAGCCTGGAGAAGAGAAGGCTGCATGGAGACCTCATAGCAGCCTTCCAGTATCTGAAGGGGGCCTATAGGGATTCTGGGGAGGGACTTTTGATCAGGGACTGTAGTGACAGGACAAGGGGTAATGGATTCAGACTTAAACAGGGGAAGTTTAGATTGGATATAAGGAAGAAGTTCTTTCCTGTTAGGGTGGTGAGGCACTGGAATGGGTTGCCCAAGGAAGTTGTGAATGCTCCATCCCTGGTGGTGTTCAGTTCCAGGTGGACAGAGACTTGGGGGACATGGTCTAACGTGAGGTGTCTCTACCCATGGCAGGGGGGTTGGAACTGATGATCTTAAGGTCCTTTCCAACCCAGACCATTCTATGATTCTATGATTTTTTTTTTTGCCTCTGAAGGAATAATAAAGTAAAGCTGTCCTACATCTAATAACTAGATCTGTGTGTGAGATACATACACACAATGGACTGCAGAAACAGATTTTATGGGTGGTAAAATGTGTGGCATGCTGAACTTGTGACACTGCTCCAGAGGTGGTTCAGCCAATGTGAGACCAGTGACAGAACACAAGCTAAGATGTAAGAAAGGGCAGTTTGGAGAAATTAGCAAAGGTTGTAGCAGCAAAGAAACCGTTGAATATAACATCAATATGAGTTTAGATTAAATAAGAAGATTACAGAATAAGTTAAGCTATTCATCACAGAGCGCAATACTGGAACTGCTGGCAGGTAGCAGAATCCAGAAAAGTTAAAATCCTCCAGGAATGCCACTACGTAAATTGGAATTACTTCTTTTTCTACACTTTTTCATGTCCTCCTTCTTCCTGAATACCATGTACCTGTGGCTTAATGTGGTTGAATTCCACTTGTTCAGTGAGCTTATTGTGCTTTACATCAGTATTGAACTTTGTCCAGAGGCCCCAGCTGCATTCCTGGATTGGAAATGTACTTTCCCACATGGCTGCAAGAGAAAGCCTCTGGGAAATCAGCTTTAAGAGGTTTACAGTTTTAATTTTAGATGAAAGCAAAAGGGCACCAGGGAGGTTGCGTTTGCTTGTGGTCATTGAGCCAAATGATAAGAAGACAAAGGAATGTGTGGTTGGTAGAAGCATACATTTCTGGAGCTGAATCAGAGCTGAGGAAAGCACTAGTACATGCAGCAGTGTCAACACTATCACATATTCATTGCCAGCAACCACTGGTGCAACAAACACATCCCTCTGTAATCTGAGAGATGCATGTGCCAGTCCAAATACAAATAGCAGTAAACCCCAGAGTATTCTCAAAGAATTATGAAAGATAATATAAACATACTGGAAGAACTAGCCAGAAAGCCGCAGATCAAAGCAAGAGTTAGGTCTATAAGAAAAAGAGCATTCAATTCAGGGTTCTGACTTGAAATGCAGCCTTCCCTTCCTGCTTTTGTGCTGACCCATTTTGTTATGTGGGTTAGGCTTTGCCTGCAGGGACGCAGATCGTATAATACAAGTCACTGGGCAAACTCACCAAATAAGGCTTGAAGTCTCAGTGCAAATGAACAGCAGAGAGAAAAGGTTTAGGATTTTGCTTCAAACAGATACAGATTGAAAATTCTACAAACAATCTGTCCGTGGGAAGAAAATTTGAGTTTTCCATTGGCCGTGCATGTTACTTACCTTTTAACTAGGGCTGATTTTGCACTTTGATTCAATATTTGGCAGATTAGGAAAAGAAAGTCATACTGCCTTTTTTTTCTTCCAGATACAGGATCTCACACTAATAATTTGGGACTTATATCCAATGTATTTAGTGAAATATTGGTGCCATGCCTGTGCACATTTTTGATACAACTGTATTTTGCCTTATAGTCTCTATGATAAAATATATGAGATCAGGAACTGAGACATTTGCCTAAACTCCAAACAATTTCATTTTTTGGCAATTACATTGCCATTTCAGTTAATAGGAACATTTCAGTTAATAGTGGAAAACAATTATATTGCCAAACAATTATATTGCCAGAACCAAATTTTAGGTAAAATTTGAACTTTTTCTAGTTACTCTTGATTATTGTGGAAAGCCACATTCAGTTTCAGAAAAAGAATCTTCAGATATTTGCACTGACTAGATTATTCTTATTGCAAAAAAGCAAAAGTCAACTAGTTACCTTCTCATAAATAAATTAACATGATAAGGTTGCATAGTATTTTGTAATGATAATTGATAAATGGTGATGATTTAATTGCACTTCCTCTAGTAATAATCTTAAAATGCTCTACTGAAGTTCCTATGATTGGCTTTCTTCTGCGTTAAATCGCTCTAGAGTCTTCAGTCATCCCTTTTCTACATCCAGTGATAACTTGCTTTAGCTTTTTTAAATAATACAAATCAATTATAACACACAGCTGTTTAACAAAACTTCTAAATGTTGCTACAGGTCTCTGTAGGTATTTCCTGATGGCTTATAATGACATCAATTTAGCACACCTGGTAAGGTCTGTGTGAGCTGGAAGTAGTTTAAATCTGAAATGACAGGAAAATTAAGGATTATTTATGGATTATATTGCATTTAAGAACCATTGCCAACTGTTTTTACTTCTTTTTATGAAGAGTCAAAAGTGGAATTGCAGACATTGCTGAATAGTTTACTTGTAACTTGGTGGGTGCCTTTGAGGATACCCTGTGTGTTAGTTACATTTCTCTGTACAATCTACATGAAAGAATGTCTCTTTATCTTTTTGAATCAATGGATCCAAGAAATGTACTCTTTCCAAGAAGCTCCCTTCCAAGTCTTTATGGCTTGTCCTGAACTGTAAACAGGGCTTTACACAGTTGTCCCTTACTTGGATTTTCCTGTTCAGCTTGATATATGATGGAATCCCAGCCTGCATCCTCCATATCACCCTGCTGTGCAATCTTCTGGGCTCCTCAGCCTCCCAGCCCTGGTGTTTTCCTCACTGCATTGCTTTTTAAAAGTACTCACTAAGCCAGTTATATATCAGCCATAAGAGCACATAAAAGATGTAGATGTTTGGAAGAGTGCAAGATGGGAGAAGTTGCAAATAGATGAATATAAAGATAACACTAAGGCTCTTGGGAACGTTTCAGTTAATAGTGGAAAACGAAAGCAAGACACATTCTCCAAAAGCTCAGGCAAAAGTCTCCAGCTAAAAGAAAATTACATTAGAGGGAAAGAAAAGTCTCAACAAAAGAATAATGAATTATGTCATCATGGTAATGGATGACATCAAGAGACATGTATTTCTCTCCCATGTGCTCTGATACTTGATAGAGATCTCCAGTAGAGCTTTAGGTAAATACATAATGGCATTGTGTAAACCAACTCAAACATAAAAGTCCTTCTTTGTAGTAACGGAGCAGCAGATCCACCACACTAATATCCAGGTATGATGTGCTAGAGGCACAGCTACGCTGGCAGCAGTCTGAAACTGCCATGGTCAAATGCTGAATGCTGAGACATTTTGAAAGGAAAAAAACAGCAGAATAGGGAAAAGGTTCAAAAAAGAAAAACAGAGAGTAAAGAATACAAATGAAACAAAGGGGAAGAAATCTTTCTGGTGATAAATGTGTACATATTTTGCCACATGGTAGTGCACGATTTAACAACCAGGAATTTATGAAACAAAGGCCAGCTAAACTATAGTTAATATGTAAAGGTTACATTTTACCTTTTATCATTTTGGAAATTTCTCCCAGGGTAGATGAAAAGATGTGAAGCAGCAGAAGGCGACTTTATAGTTGAAGCTGGAACTTCTGTCTTCAGACTATGTGGTATTAGGTTCCTTTCTGTAGAAGTTGGAAATACGGTGGCCATAAGTACCTGAGAATATCACATTTTTTCATATAATTTTTAATAACCCACTTTTCAAACTTATGGCCTGGTAATCATGAAGGTTTAAGAGCATAACTTTACCAGATAATATATATACACTTCCATATAAGCTATATGCATTATTGCATACAGCAGTAAAGCTACTTTGAAGGTTTTAATGACTGTGTAATGGCCAAACTTTAAAATAATAGTTGAAGTATTTAAAAATACAAATAAAAAAGATAAACAGAGATGCTCAGCTGTCCTGCTGATCCATGTTGATGTTTTTTCTACCTATAAGATGACTGATTATCTGGGAAAAGTTGCTGAGATAACAGTTTTCAGGGTTGAAGCCCTCTTTTTTTTGTGTGTGGAATGAGCATAGGGTACCAGCACTGACAGTGCATGAGTTTTCATCCTGGTATGGCTAGGTGCTCCAAACCTATTTTGAAGTAACTGGCATCAAGGACAGTAGTATAGTCTCCACATGCAGTTGAGCCATTGTTTTCTGCAGAGAATGTGAAATGCTGCTGAATTAGTGATGTGTGCAGTCACCTATTAGAAGGTAAAGAGACCTATTTATTTCCCAAATTTGTTTAAGAATAGTATAATATTTACCAGATTGGGTAAAAAAAAAGGGGGGGAAAGACACTAGTAATTTTCCATCCTTTCTTTGCCATGATGGGTCTACAAAGGGGAATGACTTCCAACGGGAAGAAGTGAAGCATTCCTGCCTTAGAATACTGTGTAGGTCAGTGGTGAGCTAGACTTCTTGGAAGTCAGGACATTTACTCTAAAGCATAAAAAAAAATTTCAATATAAGTCTGTTGTGTCTCAGGTGAGTTCTCTGTATCCTTGTAGAGTAAAGGGGAGGTGTAACTGCCTTCCCGTCTGTCTTTACGCTGGCTTTAACCTGGCAGAGGAGAGACTGAGATGAGCTCTTAGGCAGAAGCTCTTCCCTATGAGGGTGCTGAGGCCCTGGCACAGGTTGCCCAGAGAAGCTGAGGCTGCCCCATCCCTGGCAGTGCTCAAGGCCAGGTTGGACAGGGCTTGTAGCAGCCTAGTCTAGTGGAAGATGTCCCTGCCCACCATGGCAGGGGTTAGAACTGAATGAGCTTTAAGGTCCTTTCCAGCCCAAACCAGCTTTGATTCTGTGATTCTTTCTGATATGTTTGTGCAAGGCCTGCTTCGGCAGACATGCTGCATGAATGCCTACAGGCTGCCTGCATTGCTGTGGTAGACATGCTCTTGGAGTTCTGTCAGGGCATAGGCTGTAAACGGATCACCCTTTCAAAATGTTGTTTATGCATGTGCCCAGTGACAGGAAAGTGTGTGTGTGTGGGCGTTTTGTTTAGTTTTTTGTTTCGCCTTTTGTTTCCTTTTTTCCCATGAGGAGAGACAACACTCTTGAGAAACTTGCATTTCTAAGGCTGCAGTGAAGCTGAGTAATAATTTTATGAATTTTAGATACAAGCCCTTGAACAGACATGCTCAAGTCTGGTTTGGATTCTTTCGCTTGTGCAAGTCCATGTCCTAGTTGTTTGTTGCCTGTATGGAAGCAAACTGTCAAGAGAATTTTAAAAGCTGATGGATGAACCTTATCACAGCACCAAGTATCACCAGAAGTTCTGTTTCTAACAGTGTGATGTTGTCTTAAAGCCTGACCTTTCCCTGAGAAAACAAAGTCATGAACACAATCAAGAGTATGTGTGCTAAGGCTTAATCAATGCTTAGTGATGATGGAACGTGAAATCAAACATCCAAGGATAGGAATCGAATTTCATTATTACAGGAGGCTCAGCGGTTGAAAAACTGCCCAATAAAACGAGTGGAAGCTTGGTGACTTGAAGGTCCTGCAGAAATAGTCTAAAGAAACCAACCTGTGAGTCAGGACTCTGAAGGACTGTGGAAGTTATAGAGCACATACATCATTACATCCTTCCCCGTCCTGGGCTTTTTAGCAAAAACTGCTCAGTTCACTTCTGTTACTGAAATATGATTTAGAGATGTATGTGCAGGGCCCTTCCCCCAGCCATGGGAGGGGACACATTTCATGTGTAATACCTTGGTTGTCGATTTGACAACAATAAATAGCATTTCAGTTGTTTAGGTTCAAATAGACATTCATAGCATTTAGATACTGACTGTAAATAGAGCAGTTTGTAAGGACAGTGCAAAGGATTATATTAACTGAGGATGTAATCCACAGGACTGTAGTAGCTCAGATCTTCTGCCAGTCAGGAATTCTGCTTCCATCAGGGTGCAAAAACACTCTGGGTTTCCTAAGAATCAGAAGTTTCTTGTGGTTGCATTGATTGTGTTATTTTTCTTTTGTCTTTTCATAAAACTTTTTCAGGAGTGTCTCTTTCATGGCACTGCAGAAAAGATAAACCTAATGGTCTAATTTATCATAGAATGGTTTGGGTTGGAGGGGACCTTAAAGATAAGAACAGCAATTTCTGCAAATACACTTTCACAGAATCACAGAATCCCAAGGGTTGGAAGGGACCTCAAAAGATCATCTAGTCCAACCCCCCTGCAAAAGCAGGGTAACCTAGAATACGTCACACAGGAACTTGTCCAGGCGGGCCTTGAATATCTCCAACGTAGGAGACTCCACAACCCCCCTGGACAACCTGTTCCAGTGCTCTGTCACTCTCACAGTAAAGAAGTTTTGCCTGATCTTCACATGGAACCTCCTATGCTCCAGTTTACACCCACTGCCCCTTGTCCTATCACTGGGCATCACTGAAAAAAGCCTAGCTCCATCATCCTGACACTCACCCTTTACATATTTGTAAACATTGATGAGCTCACCCCTCAGTCTCCTCCAAGCTGAAGAGACCCAGCTCCCTCAGCCTCTCCTCATAGGGGAGATGTTCCACTCCCTTAATCATCTCTGTGGCTCTGCGTTGGACTCTTTCAAGCAATTCCCTGGCCTTCTTGAACTGAAGGGCCCAGAACTGGACACAATATTCCAGATGGGGCCTCACCAGGGCAGAGTAGAGGGGGAGGAGAACCTCTCTTGACCTACTAACCACACCCTTTCTAATGCACCCCAGGATGCCATTTGCCTTCTTGGCCACAAAGGCACATTGCTGGCTCATGTTCATCCTGCTATCCACCAGGACCCCCAGGTCCCTTTCCCCTTCGCTACTTTCCAGCAGGTCAGTCCCCAACCTGTACTGGTACATGGGGTTGTTCTTCCCCAGATGCAAGACTCTACACTTGCCCTTGTTGAATTTCATCAAATTTCTGCCCACCCAACTCTCCAGCCTGTCCAGGTCTCGCTGAATGGCAACACAGCCTTCTGGTGTGTCAACCATTCCTCCCAGTTTAGTGTCATCAGAAAACTTGCTGAGGGTACACTCAGTTCCCTCATCCAGGTCGTTGATGAAAATACTAAACAGCACTGGTCCCAGCACCAACCCCTGAGGTGCTCCACTAGTCACAGACCTCCACCTAGATTCTGCACCATTGACCACAACTCTCTGCCTTCTTCCTTTCAACCAGTTCTTGATCCACCTCACTACCTGATCATCAAGCCCACACTTCCTTAGCTTATCTATGAGGATGCTGTGGGAGACAGTATCAAATGCCTTACTGAAATCAAGAAAAACCACATCTACCGCTCTACCATCATCCATCCACCTAGTTACTTCCTCATAGAAGGCTATAAGGTTGGTCAAACATGACTTCCCCTTGGTAAAACCATGTTGGCTGCTCTTAATGACCCCTTCATCCTTGGTATGTCTAGAGATGGTGTCAAGAATAAGTTGTTCCATCACCTTTCCAGGGACGGAGGTAAGGCTGACCGGTCTATAATTACCCGGGTCCTCCCTCTTGCCCTTCTTATAGACTGGCGTGACACTTGCCATCCTCCAATCCTCAGGCACCTCTCCTGTTATTTCTCCTTTGGTGTGTTCCTGCTGTTCTGTAACCTTGAACAAATTTTTAAATATGGAAGATCATTGTTGTCTGTGGTAGTCTGTTAAAAGGTCCTTCACAGTGCTTCAGGCCTTAGCTGAAAGGCTCACCTTAAAATAGAAGGGTGTGGACTGTTGATAGCCATGCTAGTCAAGTGAGGACTGAAAGCGATTCCGCAGGGTTCTGTCTGCATTGTATATGCATCTTCATGTCCAGACTGCTCAACCCTTTTTTGAATCCTCATCTACAGTGAATAGAGCTGTTCCCATTTACTAATAGAACTACTACTACTACAAGATGGGATAAGTTAGCAACTCTGTTCCATGAAGTACCAATCTTAAGCTTCAGAATAGTGAGTGATAAGGAATTCTGTGTCTGGTTTGGGATTTTTTTTCTCCTCAACATTTATTTCTCAATTTCATGTGAATGAAGCGGTTTTCTTGTGTCATTTGATACTTAGCAGGTAGGTGTAATATCATCTCTGTTATATGTCCATTCTGTCATACAAGAAGTAGTCAACCAAATCTGAACTAACCAAATAACAGCACAGAATTGAACTATTTCTACATTAATCCAGAGTCTGCTCTTTTTAAACATCTAGTTAAGATTCTGGAAGACATATTCTTTATAGTGCTTCAATAATCGTGTGCATTACATCACTGAATTCATATCAGTGTTAACAGAAAAATCAATAAACATTATTTCTAAAATGTCAGGGATGTTAATGGTGTGATTTAAAAAAAGGGAAAGATTCAAAACTCTGAACAGAACACACTGCTGTAGTATCGTAGATGCACATCTTGCTGAAACTGTGATAGGGAGATTTAAATCGTTATGGCTCAGTCATCTTGAAAAATGTGTGTAGGTAGCTATTCTTAGACATACAAATCTTTCTTGCCATATTGTAGGATTTTGCTAAGTGGGGGAGGCTGTATATCTCAACAGAAGGTTGCTAAGATTGCTCTTAAATAATTTTGAATCATATCAACAGTTGCTATGGAACCCCTGCTTTTTTGGAACTCCCTAATTTTTTGGAAAATTATTAGTACAACTTCCTGAGGAAAGGGATTCTTACCAGTAGAGATTGGAAAGCTGTTTCACAGGGAAAAAATGTGAGAGTGGGAAAGCTGGGTGGGTATTTATTTCCAACTAACCTTTTTTGTGATGTATTGAACTTCTGTGATTTGAACCAAGTGGTAGTATTGTGCAAGCTAGCAAGTAGTTTTTATTTTAAAACTAAGCATTAATTAATTTATAGCTTCCCTACAGTTTTATCATGTTTTTCCCAGTAAGACTTCATGGATATGAACCTAGTCCAACTAATATCATAGGAGGAAAAGACCAAATAGAGGACTAATACTAAATGATGTAAAGGAAATACAAAGGCTTAATGGATAATTTACATGTAGAGATAAGAAGCAGTGGGAGGATACTTGCGAATTTCTGGAGCACAACTGAGGATAGACTTTCAGGTCCTGGTACGATTGTTACTAGAGCTGAGCAGTTACTCTGAAATGAAGATTCAGTAATACTGAACACACAGATATATAATTACTTTAATGAATTTCAGAGTAATAGTACTGATTTTCTCAATTCTTTTCTACTTCTGTGGGAAATGTTTCAGTGCTATACATTGCATTTGCAGATAATTTATCTAGAAGTGGTTTTCCTTCCACAGAGCTTTCCAAGCAGAGATTTTGTGGCAGAAGTTGTAATAATATGTTCTCTTTTTGGTCTGGCATTTCTCCTTGTAGGCAGAGGTGGGTTGCTTTTCTGTCTTCCTGCTGCCGTGGCCTCTTTAACAGTTCACTACTGGCATAAAGCTGTTGCTGAACATTACACCTTACTGAATGTTATTGTGAAAAAGTCTAAAATGCAAAACAACATTGGTTGCACAATATAAAATAATTGGATGTCAAATATGACACATTCAGCTCCATTTAAAAGGCAGCTGGTATGCTCACAAGGCACTGAAAACCTTATAATAACTTCGCTGTTTGTTTTCTGCAGCAGAGGTCAAGCCCTTTGGCAGATTTTTTTTTTCTTTTATTAATCTTTAAAAGTGTTTCAAGTGCCATATAAATGTAAGTTAGGCATACATGTTAACAGAAAGCAATTTATACCTAAGCACCTGTGCTCTGTGGAGGCAGATGGTATCAGCAGTTCAAAAGCTGATTCAGATGGATTCATGAGACCACTTGTCCATGAATGGATGCAAAATTACCAGGCAGAAATGTGTCCTCCATCATCCTTAATACAGAAGACATGCTGGAGCAGTACAAGGAGACTGAGACACAGAAAGAGGCCAGACTCATATTCTCCTGAAAGACCCTTCTATTGGAGATGGGTATTGTCCTGCGTTCAGGAGTAGCAGTCATTTTTCTCCGTCCTAGTAGCTGATGCGGCATTGTGTTTTGACTTTTGGCCTCGGAACAGAGCTGATAACGCTGATGTTTTACTCTGACCAAGGACTTTGAGAGCCTCATGCTCTTCTAGGGAGAAGGGGAAGCTGGGAGGAAGCAAAGACAGGACACCTGACCCAAACTAACCAAAGAGGTATTCCATACCACAGCACGTCATGCCCAGGATGTAACTGAGAGTTACCTGGAAGGGCTAGGATGGCAGGGTTGGAGGAGGTATCTGTCAGTGCTCAGTCGGGCTGGGGGGGTGAGTTATCTGAGGTGCTGAGGTGTATTCTCTTCCCTTGTTATTTCCTTTATCATTATTATTATTGGTGGTAGCAGTAGTGATTTGTGTTATAACTTAGTTACTAAACTGTTCTTATCTCAACCCGTGGGAGCTGCATTCTTTTTGATTCTCCTCTCCATCCCTGCAGGAGTAGGGGGAGGCCAAGAAGGGGGGGAGTGAGTGAACGAGCTGCCTGATTGGGTTTAAACTATAACAGGCATGAAGCTGTATACAGTCTCAAAGACTCACAAAACCAGTTGAAAGTCACCCAGAGTCCCATTTTGGCTCTTCTTTTCGTATATTGTATTTCTGATGGCATAGCAGCCTGATTCAAGAACGAGTGGAGAGACCACCCAAAATCCCCCTGCACAGCAGGTGCTATGTCTCCTGCAGAAATGGTGACTTCAGACTTCCATAAGCTGTATCTCTTCTGTGCTATCGGAAGAGAGCTTGCCATTTTCAGTCCTGTGTTGGCCGAGACACTGAAGTGATCAAAGTCTTTTCTAAACTCCAAATACTGGTTTTGTCAAAACATTTAGCTGCAGTCCTGAGGCAGGCACTTCAGCCTTGCAGGAGACCGTTTCAGTGTCCTTTTGGGGTTTTCTTTTGCTGTGCCAGCATCTGCTGCTCTGGTGGTTGCTAATCCCTATTCTAATCTCTGACTCTACTATGTTGTATGTACAGAACTTTTAGGTGGTACCAAGTTTATAGCCTTATATTGAGACTTTCAAGTAGTAGGAAACTTACCATGAATACTGAAAGGCCTTACAGTGTCTGTTCTAGAACACTGGGAATTCAGTTTCAGTAGTGAATCAGAGTGCTTGGTCCAGCAAATGTTTCAAATGATAGCTAATGTAAGATGGTTTGACTGGAGGAGGAGAGGACAGACACCTGCCACTGCAGGGAGAGATGGAGAGCAAAGAAAGACTTCTGTTGTTCTGAACTAAAAATGAGGGTTGAGTCACAGTTCTGTGGACGTCATTGCCTCTTTATATTTGATATAATTAAATAAGTTTTCTACTGCTCTGCTGCAGCAGAAATTTGCTTTCCATTCATTACCTAGTGGTAATTATTGTCTGACTTCTGTTACAGTTATCAGTTACAATACCTACTTGATAAACTGTAAAGAGGAACTAGGAATAGATGCCATCCATTGCATTTGCTGGTTACAGTATTTCAAACTCAAAAGTGTTATGAAATCTCTCTTCTCAATATCTTTCTGTCCAGGAATTCCTGAGATTATAAAATGAACGCTTTCAGGGCACATTTATGAAATGCTGGTATGGAATTTTTTTTTCTTATCTTACAATTTCTTTAATCAGGGTAGGAAATCTGTCTGCAAAATCTTTTGCATACTTCCACAGCTTGTTGGATCATTTAGTTTTGCACCTTGGATGAATCTCTTAACTTAAGAACAGATTTTAAATATTAATTAATTAAGACTATATGCTACATAACTAAAGTGGTGACAACTGAATTAGCCTTATTTTGGCAAGTATGGGAGAAGAATCATCTGTTTGTTTTCTTAAGAAAATGTCTGAGGTGCCATTTCTTGACAATATAACTATGGGCATGCCAATTTTTAACTGTAAAGATTTATTAAAAAATCCTAAAAGGAAGTTACATGCTTCCAAGAAGTTTAAGCTTTAAAAATATAGTCTTGTGTGAGCATCTCCTAGTGCTTTGATTCCTCTTGTTCTCAAAATTAATAATTCAAATGTTATTCTATGTACATCTAAATAGATAAATAAATAGGTAAATAAATATATACATTTATAAATATATATCAGCAGTGTTGACTGTTCTTGATTAATGTCGTGCTTGTCCTGCATTGTCTGTTAAATATGCCTCTCATGGATGTTGGTTTAGGTATTCAATATCTTTTAAAAAACTAATACAATTATAAACTGTAGAAAAGGATCACCACCCCTTTAAAACTGTAAATATTCTGGAATTGGGCAGATTTTGGGGAAGAAATATGGAATGTTTGGTCATGTAGTTATTATATTTTGTATTCTGTAGTATCAAGTATTACAATAATAAATTCTGCAGAAAAAGCACATATGCACATCAGGTATTACGGCAGTTTTCTCAGTTGTTATCATTATCCTAGTTATAGAAATCACTATATGAAGAAAATACGTAGTTTTTGAATACACTTAAAACAGGAAGACATAAACTAAAGTAAAACTTCTGATTTAAACCCATTTCTGTCTGCCACCTTTCCAACCTTGAAAACACTTTACTTCTGGCAAACAGCCTTTGTCTGTGACTTTCTAACGTGCAGCGAGCAATATACAAGAGAAAGCAAGCTGTCTTCAGAGATTGTGGGTAGAGGTATTGTTCCTGTTTTGGATGCACCTGGATAGTTCTGATAGCTTTAAAAATGGAAAATCAACATTGATGTTTCAGTAGCATCAAACTGTAGATGTATTCAGCTGTCACATTCAGCAGAAGCTGCAGCTGCCAATATAAGCAGCAGTAAGTTAGCAATATAGCAGTGATGTGTGTGCTGGGAGCATGGCAGCCAGAGCTTTATCCGAAGGAGAAGGTGGTTTTATTCAGAGCTGTGGTCATTCAGGCTGGGATCAGCCAGGCTTGATAACATGAGCAGGATTATAAGACTTCCTTTACACAAAGAGCAGTTTGTACCATGAAGTGTTTACTTCTTCAGAACCCGCATTTCCACCTTTGTGGCACGTGGGATTGAAACAACAGGTATGAAGTGGTAGGTGTGGTTGATCTGAAAGATTAATTCTGGCTGTGTTAAGTGTCCTCATATGTTTGTACTTGTAGGGTCTGCCAAAGCAACTCCATTTTCCCCAGAAAAACTTGGCCGTTTGATTAATTGCGTCTTCAGCTTGTAGTTTGTATTTGATGGAAGAAGGATAGGATCCACCTTAGTTGGCTGTGTGGGGTTAGTATTAGTAAAAGTGTTGATAAAAACTTGTCATTAAAGTTAGCTGGTATGTATTTTGGAATACACAAGGAACAGATACATTAAGTCATAAGGGCAATACAACTGTTCATCTGCAAAGAAGAACTTGAGCATAAATCAAAATCGCTCTTCAGCCTTCTCCTCCAAAAAGAGGTTTGGTAATGAGAGAAATTTGCTTTTTTGGTCTAGTTTGCACTTCTTTGTCTCATCAGGGTCCCTTCAAGTTTTCTCCTCCTCAGTACTATCACTGATTTATTTTGATTGTCTAAGAAAATGCAGAACAGTGGTAGCTGCACTTTCATAGTCATTCTTCAATACCTATTACAGACAGAAGTAGGTTGTTTTATCTTCAACAGGCTTATCAGTGGGAGTGCTTCTCTGGGTTTTATGGCAAAGTTGTGGAAACTCTGCTCAATTATATCAGTAAGGATGACTTGGGTTCTTCCTGTAAATTGAAATCAAGGTGACTACGTTATCTGTCCCAGATAATAAATTCTATCCCAAGCCCTCTAGATAAATGGCCTTTTTTGAGGGTTTTTTTTAGGCTTTTTTGGAGTTAATGGCTGCTTCAGCAGGCACGTTTTTTCAACAGTCATTTTTGCTCTCTGAAAATTTTTAAGATTATAATTTCTCTGTGTGCAGTACTGTCAGTAAAACGTTTTTATGAAATGGCTGCATTAATAGTAATGTTGCAACCTGTGTCAGTAGGATGGAGCAGCCCTTTACAATTAGTATCTTAACAAAAGCTTTGTTACTATGGTCTGTACTTCCTATCAGGATGATGAAAGTTCCCTGTGTGATTACATTTTCTTCACATTGCATCTGCAGTGTAGTGATTCCATATTAATAGAGTTTCTGTTATAGTAATTCCTTTATTAGAGGAAAATCTATGAGGAGGAGGGGATAGAGAGAAGTTCGGAACATATTTCTTGTGACACCTCTTACTCTCCTGTTGCCTTTGCGAGTATCGTTACTGGTCCTTGTAAAGACAGCGTGCATGTACTTGTCCAGATTCAGTGCTCACGCTTAAAGTCTCCCAGCCCTCATTCATAAAAATGTTACGCACTTTGTGCGGTTGAACCTGAGCAAGTGTAATTTAAGCATAAAGTAATCCCTTTGAACTCTAGTTCTATTCTCTATAGCTAAGTTCCACATGTGCACAGTTAACTGCTCTGGTTGTGGGAGACACAGTCGATCTGAAGAGCAAAGTTGTAGTACTTTCTTTCTGAATAAGCAGAGTTAAGTTTTATTAACAAGTTATTAAGGTAAAGTGTAAATTCAAGGACATAAAAAAGTAGCATAATCTTGAGTGAAGGATTTTTACTTAAAAGCAGGCATTTATTTCAGTGGTGTGTAATGTGGTCAGTAATGGGTGAAAAAGGAAAAACATGCAACTTCTTTATCCACTGCATCATTATTTCTGTTTCTTTAAATGGAAGAGATTATGGAGGACATGTTTTATGTATTCTGCCTTCTTTTTCTGACCTGATAACTGGGATTGTGAATGCTTCTGGGAAAATAACTGAAAAGAATCGGTCCTGGCTGTGGTGTAAAGTTTGGTGGTAGTTACCTGCGTGAAAATTTTGACACCCTTCCATGAATTTATTTTTGCAAAGCAACATGATGCAAACTGGATTGGGGAAGAGGCAATTTCAGGCACAAATCCCTTTGCACTATCATAAATGGAGAGACCATAAATGTTATGATGGGTGCTCAAAGGCAGCTTAATGTAGCACTGGAGAAAATAGAAGCCATTACTACTGGAAGACCTTCAGTTATGACAGAGAAAATGAATGGTGCTGTTACAAGAAAGATAATGACAACAAAATACCTGCTGGCTGGGGAAGAGATGAGCAGAGCACAGTACAGAAACCTACAGGCAATTACCCATTACCTGAAGTAATGTTTACTTTTAGTTTAAATCTGACAGGGATAGTATTTCCTATATTCACTTCTGACAAAATCATCTGATGGAAGTTTTAGACTTAATTATACCTGTACTTAGGAACTACCCAGTCTTTGCCAGTGTCATGTCTTTAATATTTCACTGTGCTACAAGCACTGCATAGGAGAAAGGATGAAGTTATGTTTTTACATCTTAACTGTTGATGACCCTGTGAAGTCCAGTTCCATTAGTAAATGAGGACAGAACAGGTTGATGAAGGCTTCTCATCCCTGATGTGAAGAGTCTGCCTTACACGTGGTGAAGAAAGCTGCTCGGCTGATCTGTGTCTCAGTCCTCAAGGAGCCTTACCACTCAGATTTTGCTGTTGCTGTGGGCTAAGGAACACTATCTAACCTAAACCTCAGCAAAAGAGGCTCAAGCTCACCAGTTTATCTTCACACTGCAGCTGCGCAGCGTATGTGCATGATGGTTATAATTGAGCAGCTAAGAAATAGGAAGCTGTTGTGCTGTCAGCACTCAGTCACATTCAGTCTTGTGTAGCATTTCTGAAACAGAGCTACATTAATTTCCAAACTACCTAATGAAACATTTCACATCTTTGATCCATCCATCCCTTGCATAATTTTGTATGGGAGGAGGTGAGGTAGAGGCTACAGAAATGGGTACAGAGCATCCTTACAAATCTTTCTTGAAGTCACCTAGTAAAGAAGTCTTCCTACAGGAAATAGATGAAGCAACATCTTGAACTTTCAAATTCAATGAAGCTAGTTGCTGCCTGGAAAGATTTTATTTCACATGAATGTTGGGTAAGAGGAATATGCAGATGGATAATGGACTACAGTGTGTGGTGCAGAAAGGGCAGTGTTATGAATCAGCCTCATAGATAGATAGATACATGATCATACACAGATACAAGAAAAGAGTGCTGCTGATTTCAAATAAACTGTGTGTCAGTGTGTTACTGTCCAGAAGAGTTGTAGGCGACCTTAAAATGGGTTCATGCTGTACAATGCCAGCGAGTAATTGTGAGAATTGACTCGAGACTCTCATATATAGGTCTCTAAAATGCATTACTACATAACTGATTAGAAAAAAGATTGATTTCTAAACTAAAAGGGGGAAGACTCTTTTATACTATTTAATTTTTTTTTGTTTGGGGTTTTTTGTTTTGTTTTTTTTTGCTTGCAGTCCAGTGTGATTTTACATTTTTTCTGTAACTGGCTCATGGATCAGGCTAGCTGAAGGCTAATACTGCTGCTCTAGTGTTATGTATAGGATGCATTCACTGTGTGTGGAACATCACAGGTAGTAGATAAGCTCACAAAGCAGATTCAGCACAAGCTTTCATTTCTACCATTTTGGTACTGTTTGAGAAGGACTTGGGACATCAGAGGCACGTAGCCCTGCCTCAGGGTGTGCCATAAACAGCAGAAGTTTGAGTTCCCCTGGTTTTCCTGACTTCAGAGCTGGCCTACAGGGACTTCTCCCTATGGTGGCAAGATAAACCATCATCTTCAGTTGTGGACTCATCTGCAGTGACTACCAGCAAGGGCCCTAATGAATGGCACTTTGATGGTGTGACATCTGTCAGTTGCATATAGTGCTGTTGTACTGTAATGAGTTCTAGCTGTTGCTAGCCTGGGCCAAGCCTGGACTGGTGACCTGGCAAAGAAAAGTCTCTGTAGCCCATTACCAATTCTGAAATAATTCAGGGCTTTGATAACTCTTGCATTCTTACTGTCAGCTCTCTGTTACTTTGTTCTCAGAGCTGCTGTGTCATTGATTTCACCTTGAGTATACATTAAAGCCTCATGGGGATGCTGTTGCATACAGGATTTGGAATTTAGGATTTGACTGAATCAGATCTGATGTTGTCTGTGTTTTCCCTGATGCTCAGGAGCTATTCTTCCCTGCCTCAGCCTTTTCCTGTTTTAGAGGCTCTTGCTTAATGGGTCTTGGCTCAGGATTTTTTCCTTTAATGTTTTGTGTTTTTCTGTTTTTCCTATTAGTGTGTGATATATTCCTATCTTTCAGGTTTTAAATAAACAGCACGGCATTCTTTCAGTTTCATGCCTTTCATTTAGGGTAATAAGGGTGTATGCAGCAAGATGATTGAAAAATTACAGCTTTGGACACAGCTCTTTTGCATGACATTTTTGTGGACTTTGAGTGCTGAAGGATCTGTGCAATAATGAACTTTGGTTTCCTGGATTAGAGGTTAACAAATAACTGACAGTGTTCAGTTTTCAAAAATGATCTGCAAATGGAAGCCAAAGCAGCTCCTCCTGAATGTGTAGACATGAAGCTTTAGTGCACATACCATTCTCAGAGCCCAGCAAGGAGCCGCACGAGTTTAATTAAACCCTTGGGTCATTTGTTGCTGTTCAAAATTCTGTGGGTTAGAGTGACATTTACACCACCCTGGCACAGCTGTTACTTCGGGATGTGTATGAAGCACCCCTTGGTAATTCGAAGAACAAAGAGAAAAGCTAGGAAGAGGGTTTGACTAACCGGGACCAACTGTCCTCATAGCTTTCATATCAATGTAGAAGGTGATGGCTGTGTCCTGTAACAGAAGCCTTTCCCTATTAGATCTGGAGGGACTCCATCCATGCAATGGGTCCCATCCATTCAAGAAGAATGGAGAAGGGATTGCAGTGAATTCAGAGTGTGAACAGACTTCATCTCTATCACATGCTCTTAAGCCACAGATTGATGCTGAAGATGGTGGAACCAAGGATTTTTACCCTTTTGGAAAACTAAGTACCAATGCACTCTGCTTTTTCATATGAACATTTAATGGTTAAAGTTTGAAGGTTTCTTCAGTGACACTCTGTCATGTTGTAACAAGAGGAAGGACGTGACCTATCAGTGTGCGCTGGCAGCCCAGAAACCACCCATGTCCTGGGCTGCATCACCAGCAGGATAAGCAGCAGGTCAAGAGAGGGGATTCTCCCCCTCTCCTGCACTCTGGGAAGAACGCCCCTGCAGTCCTGCCTCCAGCTCTGGGGCAGTAACATAAGAGGGATGTGGAGCTGTTGGAGAGAGTCCAGAGGAGGCCATGAAGATGCTGTGAGGTCTGGAGCAGCTCTGCTCTGGAGACAGGCTGAGAGAGCTGGGCTTGTTCAGCCTGGAGAAGAGAAGGCTCCTTAAGGGGAGACCTTAGAGCAGCTGCCAGTGCCTAAAGGGGCTACAAGAAAGCTGGAGAGGGGCTTTGAACAAGGGCCTGTAGGGACAGGGCAAGGGGGAATGGCTTTAACCTGACAGAGGGGAGACTGAGATGAGCTCTTAGGCAGATCTTCCCTGTGAGGGTGGTGAGGCCCTGACACAGGTTGCCAAGAGAAGCTGTGGCTGCCCCATCCCTGGCAATGTTCAAGGCCAGGCTGGACGGCTTGGAATTCTCTTTATCCCTTGCTGTAAGTGCTAAATCACTTAAGATCAGATTATCTTCTCTCTTATTTTTCACAGTGTATGCTACATCTTTAAGCTCTTTCTTTGTGTAAGGAAGGGAGTTGGCTGAAATTGCTGCCCAGTCTACCTCAATCTACAATTTATTTTTTTTTATTTTTTGTAACAGTTTTGTAAACATTATCTGTCTTTTTTTGTTATCTTTAGGAATACCATTGGTGCGTTTTGTATATTTTTTAGAATTATTGAGAGACCTAATAAAAGCAATCAGGTAAAAAGAAAGGGGTTTTAATTCAAACTACCACTTTTTCTGTCAGTGGAAAACAGCATCAGTTCACTTCTACCAACAGCAGATGATAGCAGTCTTGAACAGCATTATCTGCTTGCACTGCAGTGTCAAAGCAAGCTTTCTGCATACTGCTTTTGTGTTCTGAAGCTTCTGGAAGTGTTTTGAAATTCTCTTAGACATAAGATGATTGATCCTCAGGAGTGCATTTTCAATATAACAGTCAGGTGTCATTCAGCTGTAAGAGACCCTGTTTAATATTTAATATTATAGAACATTTTTGCTGAACATGACAGGAGAGGATTTGGGTTTGTTTCTAGGCTGTGCTGGAGCATCCATTTAGTGTTTCTTCTTTACTGTGGAGAAACAGAGCCACACAAGAAGCACATCTAAGGAAAAGGGTCTTCTTTCCAGGATAAAACACTCATCACATTAATCCTTACAGTCAGTCTCTGCTGTGGCTTTGGTGAGTAGCATGACACAGTGGAGGAGGTTCACACAGCTGAATGGACACTGTGCAGAGGTGGTGATCCTGTGGTTTATTCCATCATTGTCCACGCCCATATAAGAGCTGATGAGATCACTGTTATGGCTCTGCATTGACTGCAAGTGTGTTTAAGTCAGAACATGTATTCTGTTCAAGTGCTGGCTGGAGATGGAAGTGAAGACTTTACAGAGCATTGGGTTCAGTTTTCAGCAGTACTGCATATTGTGTGAGGCTAGAGAAAAACAGGCGGAGTCTTATGTCATAGGGACTGTGTCGACTTAACTGTCACTACATGATTTTTGTGTTTTCCTCAGGACAGTTTTGACCAGGCTACTTGAAAAACAACTGGTTTAAGACTTTTTTTTTTCTTTTTTTTTCTGTAGAGTAGCCTAAAGTGGGGATATGCCACTTAGTGCAAGTCAAAGCCACCTCAAGGGCTCTCCCTTCTTCCTTCTTGCTCTCCCTCTAAGGCTCCAACTTAAACCATGTTTACTTCCCAGCTTCAGTATGAGAAGATACAAGGATAAGAGGTCAAGGTTGTTAAAGAGCTTTCCATGGAGTGAGTTTGTTTTACTGTCATGGTTTAAGCCCAGCCGGTAACTCAGCACCACACAGCCACTGACTCACTCCCCCCCTTCTTCCTTCCCCAGTTCCCGGAGGGATGGGGAGGAGAATCGAAAGAATGTAACTCACACGGGTTGAGATAAGAACAGTCCAGTAACTAAGGTACAATAGAAAACTAACGCCCAACCCGAGCAGTGATCTAGCCCTTCCGGGTAACTCCCCCCAGTTTCTATACTAGGCATGACATGCTGTGGTATGGAATACCCCCTTGGCTAATTTGGGTCAGGTGTCCTGTCTCTGCTTCCTCCTGGCTGCCTGGCTTCCCTGGCAGAGCATGGGATTGAAAAGTCCTTGATTGGAATAAACATTACTTGGCAACAACTAAAAACATTGGTGTTATCAGCATTGTCCTCAGACTAAAGAAATCAAAACCACAGCACTGCACCAGCTACTAGGAAGGAGAAAAATGACTGCTACAGCTGAACCTAGGAGATTTATATATTAATTACTCTTGATCAGATACTTGTTTATTCAGTATCTTTGCCTATTTGTATTCAGGTAATAGCGGTAACAGTAACTTTTTTACTTTTTAGCTAAAATGGTGGTGTAGCTTGGTTGGTGATCTTAACTTCCTTTCCAAGATGGGAGAATGTGGTCTCAATTTGTCATGACTATCAGTAAGAGAGCAATGTGGGTTAGATTCTGAAATGAGAAAAGTTACATCAAGGATTAATTGGAACCTGCTTTGCCCCTTAGGAGCACCCCTTACTTGGGCAGCCATTCTTTGTTCTACACCCGTGCCGAACTAATGAATTCATCTCTTCCATACTAATCAGTTCACGGAAATACAACAGGTGGGAAACACTTCTGTGCTTTTTAAGGCTGTATGCAGTGCAGGTAAAGTCAATTAGCTGGCAAGTCAAAATGGTCAAAACAACTTCCTTGATCCATACAGAGTAAGATTCTGTATTGTCACCTAAGGACTGACAGTTAAAAAACATTTGCTATAGATGATGTGAAGGAATAACCTCATATCAAGTTATTCTATGATTGTAATGCAGAAAAGGTTGTGATAATGTTTATGGTGCTTTTTTGTTTGGGTTTTTTTCCCTAGACACATAAATTACATCATACTGTGGCTCAGTACTGTAGGGCCAGTTGTGGGTCTAAACCTGCCCCTGAGTTATGCAACACTAACACCTGAGCAGAATACAAATGCTGATTCGGTTGAAAGGTAAGAGAAAATCAAATCACCCTTTTTCTCTCTCATCCTCCTACAAAATTAAAAACATCAGACAAGTAACTGGCAAAACCATTATGTTCTCCTTTGGAGCTCTTGGTTCAGGTCATTTAGGACTCACCTTGTGATATTTTGTTTGGCTGCCTTATTGCCTTACTTACTTTGCAGTGAAAATTTGCACTGAAAGAGATGTGCTTGGCACACTGCTGATGCCCTTCATAATTGTCAGAAAGTCCTTGATGTCCTGAGGTCTTTCTCAGACGTGTAAAAGCATTTTACAGGGGTCTCTCCAGCACATGACACAATTAGCATAATTCTGTACAATGATTTTAATTTGATCTTTTTTTTTTTTTCCTCCTGTTTGATGTCATCACTTCAGACCTCTGAGGTGATGACAGTGGTGGTTAGCTATAGCAAAGCTACTGCAGACTGTCCTAGGGTTGAAATCAAACAAAGGAGTCCTTCCCGACTGGTAAGCAGTGCAGTGTGGATGGATGACTGTCATGGCTCTTTTTCTGGTGAGAACTTGCCTGGTTACAGTGGAAGACCTAAGAGCTGCTTGCAGTTGTAACAACTTTCAATCGCCACCAAGACCTGAAACCCCTTGCAATTGCTTTCACCCCTCGCAGTCATTTTATTATCATTAATGAAGACATTTCATTATCTCCTTCCTCTGTTTTTCTGTGCCTTGTAAGACTGCACACAAACGTGCAAGCAAGCAAGAGCTGAAATTCTGAGTTTGGATCTACTAGATTTACCTGCTAAAAATCACATCTCTAGAAAATCTGCACCATCTGTGAGGATATGTACAGTAAAATACTTTAAGGAGGTGGTTTATGCTTTTGGTGATCCATGTACGGACTGAGTCTACTTCACCTGGGGACCACCTTCGCCACCACAAAATGATGCATGGGTCACTGTCACGTTCCACACTACACACAGAGTATCCTAGTCGCAGGACTGAATAATAGTTTTGTTTTGCTTTGGGTTTTGTTTTTTTCTTTTTTGGGGGGGGAGGGTGATGGTAAGCATATTTTGTGTATTTTGTGTACATCGTGCTTCAGGGAACAAACAGCATCAGGATTGTAGACAAACATAGTACATACAGTCTACATCCAATTAAACGTGCAGTTCTACAGTTCAAGGTGCCTGATACTGTTGCATGAGAACATCTTGACTTTTCCCTTCTTTGCTGTCTCCAAAGGAAGCTTTGCCATGCTCTGTGGGAGTAACTGTTGTAGTTAATTAGTATTTCTCATTGTACTAGTAGTTGTTTACAGGTTTAGTCCCTATCGTGCAGTCTTTATGCAACCCTCCCCTGACAGCTGGTTACTTTTTGGGCAAGCAGGAATTGTATGGTACTACAACCAGTGAAAAAAAGATTATAAGTAACTTCCACACAAGTTCTCTTGGATTCTTTCCCAAACCCATTTTATTTGTAGTATAAAACAGGCCACAAGTCCTGAGCAGTAGAGATGGAATAACACATTTTACTTTGTATGTTCAGCAATATGTCACTTGCGTACAGAGTTCAACTATGACAGAGCCACATCAGAGCTGGAAATGTGAAAGTCATCGGGTTTCGAATTCTGGATTTTCACATATTTTGATTGGGTGCATATTTTTAACTTACATCATATGTTACTGGTGGATTGAAGTAGAGTGTGGTCCTTAAAATTCCATTGGTGCAGAATTGTTTTGTCAGCCATTTGGAATTAATAATGAAAGTGCATAATTTATCTCATTCTGGATCATAGCAACCTGCAAAGCCATTTTTCCATGTAAGATTTATAAAATGAGGCCTTCCGTTCGTGTACAATGCCAGCAGCCACATGCTTTTTTTAACACACTTGGTAACATATGCTTGATAATTCCATCCATAGCCCATTTTCAACTTTAAGGAGACCTACACAGGAGGAAGAACAAAAAAATGCCAGATAACAGCAGTTTTAAGAGCTGTTAAGTGTTCATTTCTGCAATGTGATCTTCATTTGTGATAGAGTGGAACAAAGGAGTAAAAGCAATCATCAGCCCTTTTCAGCTGCCCAGCATTGCAAATTATGTCTTTGTCAGCTCCTCCTGCTCTACCCAGCATATTGGCATACTCACACTGCGCTGGCTAGCACTGGGGACCTTTATTCCTTTTATAACTTAGAACTGGTAGCTTTATTTTAAGCAAGTTCTGAATTAGGTCCTCCTGACCTTAGGATCAGGTAAGTGGAAAGGATTGATGGAGCTGTTCCGTATGAACTGTCAGCACTGAATGCTGCATCAGCGTATCCGAGGACCAGTTAAGCTTATTTTCCCAAAGCATCACAGATGTTACTTGATACTGCACTGAGGGTTGAATGTACAGAGCAAATAGCACCTTAATATTCTCTTGTTGGTTTGTTGTGGGGTTTTGGGGTGTTTTTTTTTTTTTTGGTGGTGGTTTTGTTTGTTTTTCCCAAGAATTAGAAGAAAGTGGGATTTGTATGTAGGTATAAATAAATATTTTTCTTTTACATGGAGGAAGTCGCAACACCCAGTACTTTCTACCTTAATTTATCATTTGTAAACAGAATCAAGAATTATTTCAACTGGGCATTGCACGTTGTACCACACTTAGGATTTCCTCTGTCAGAAACAGCTCTAGGCACTTGTCCAGTGGATGGCTGCACACAGAGGGATACTGCTTTGTCACACTCTTAACTCCTCGTCAGCCTCTGCCAGCAATCTGGATATCTTGCAACCATGCATTCACTGGGCTGCACACTCAAGTTGTTCCCAGTTTCTGAAGCTGTCTCTGTCTTGCTTCCTTCCTCCTGATAATGCCCCTCCAAATTCCTCTTGACCTTGACTGTGCCTTGACCTTGTTCCCACAGTTACAGAGACACTATGGTGTCAGATAATGGGGATCATGAAATGGATAAGCAAACAGTTCCCCTGCCCTGCTACAAGTCTTAACCATTTAACACCATAAACAACGAAGTAACAGAGCAGTATGATCATCAGGATCAGTGTTCCCCTGAAATTTGTATAGAAATACCACTGGCCAAAAATTCAGCTGAGTTAGTACAAATACACTACACTTAGATTGAGAAACGAATGCAGGATAACATAAATATTTGTGATCAAGGGAGATGTAGTCCTGTTTAGATATTTACTTTCTAATGGCTTAAGTGGGAGGTAGGCATCTAATTTCCCTTAATGCCTTAATGAGTTATAGGATATTTTATGCAGAATGTTTATGTACAAAAATCCTATTTCAAAATCAAGTTAATTGCAGCACTATGTTGTAATTATATATTGCAAATCTACTGAAGATTCTTAGATCTGAACTTAGGTTTTTGGCTACATACATTATCTGAAATCTTGCAGCTTACCAAAAAGAAAATTTCCAGTTCCAACAGTTTTGTAAATCTGTTCGGTCGTTCATCCTTGCTAATCTGGAAAGACATATTGAGGACCATTGCTTCTGGGGACTTCTGCTTCTGAGAGCTTACTCATACCTGCCTTTAGGTACAAGAATCAGCAAGAGGAATGGATTTTATATATTCGCCTAAGCCAAAAATATGCTTTGCTTTGGAATAATACTGCTACCTACATAATCCCTCATTTCTGCTAGCATGATCAGGTTAGAGTTTAACCCCCATCTGGTCTGCCAGCAGGTTTGGAGTTTGTTGGTTTTGGTTACTAAAACAAATGTTCCTTTGGTCACATTGCATGCTTTTTTTCATAACAGTAAATGTTGAGCTAGTTGATTAGAGCTGAATATAGTGAAGTAAACAATATAAGTTACTTGAACTTCAGCAAAACTTTTTCAGTAACTTTTTTTTTGCCATTTGCCTTAGTGAATTTGTTTGGACATTTATATCGCATAATGTTTCACCTCCAGCACAAAGGAAAACTGATTGCTCTTTCCTCTGAACTGTGAGGTTAGTTATTTCCTCTAAAACACTCTCTTCTAGAGAACAGTATACGTATGAGTATCTCTGCATATTTTTGGTAACATGGGCTTTTAAAAGGGTTTCAAAGCGTTTACAACATTTCTTAACAATGAGTTCTTATGATTTAGAATTAAAAAAAAATAAAAAAATACATACCTGAACTGCAGAGCTGCAAAACAAGCCGTGTATTGACTCCTCTGGACAAATTCTGAAGGTGTCACATGTGTTACCTTTATGTTGGAGACTTCATTGGTCTTAAAACACACCACACCACAAGGAACCTTTTGCTTCACTTCCTGAGACCTTGCTGTAACTGTCACCTGCTGAAGATGAATTTCAGCTTAAGATGAGAGAGAAGTTTACTGCTGTGCTTGGAAAGAGAATGGATTTGCAGAGCCTTGCCTTGAACACCACCATTTTCCTCAAGCCTGTTAGAAAACATTGTGTTTTCCTATAGTATTACTTTTCACTACTTTTTCAGTAGTGTTGTTATTGCAGCATGCTGGAAGAGATAGCCCTGTCTAAAGAAACTGGGCTGTGTTGTACTGCTGGGTTCAGCACATTAGCCTTGTCAGCAGATGGAGGGAGATACTGTTCAGGTGCTTCCTTTCCCCACCTCTCTTGCTGCCAAGGATTAGGCTATAGATAGAGAAGAATCCCCTTAAGCAGATTTCACCAGCAGTCATCTGCATCACCAGAAGCAATCCCTGATGGTGGGTCTGTCTCTTGGAATACATCACCTTCAAATGCAGAGGCTGGTCTTGATTTTTGCCTCTGAGCAAGCAACACAGTTGATGCCACTCCACCTTCAGGGGCAGGCAAGAGACCACAGTTGGAGAGAGAACACAGGCTGAGCATTGGCTGGATAAGATTTTGTCAGATAGTGAAAATGAACTAACCCTTCTTCCCTTTGCACCTGATTCAAATCAAAATCCTGAACTGAATTTTGGTGGATTCCAGCCATGCCTGACTCTGCCAAGCACTGATTTCTTCCAAGGCTTTGTAAAGTTCATTCTTCTGCATCCACCAGTCACGTATTGTTGGCTTCATATGATTAGCCAAGTACTTTAATGTTTACTCTTATATGCTGGTAATGAAGTAGAAACATGGACTGCTGTATCTAGAGAAGGACTTTAGGGACAGGACAAGGGGAATGAATGGCTTTAACCTGACAAAGGGGAGACTGAGATAAGCTCTTAGGCAGAAGTTCTTCCCTGTGAGGGTGCTGAGGCCCTGGCACAGGTTGCCCAGAGAAGCTGTGGCTGCCCCATCCCTGGCAGTGTTCAAGGACAGGTTGGATGGGGCTTGGAGCAATCTGGTCTAGTGGAAGGTGTCACTGCCCATGGCAGGGGTTGGAACTGGATGAGCTTTAAGGTCCCTTCCAGCCCAAACCAACCTGTGATTCTGTGATCCTGTGATCTATTGCATGAGTTCACTGTTTTGTGGATTCCCCTCCATTAAAGAGGATTTGGGTTGTACCACACATAGTTCCAATGCTTCTTGATAAGGCTTAAAACCCCTCTAACAGTGGCTTGGTGATGAGGTTTGGCTTGGCTCGTCTTCCTTTATTTCCTCCTACCATGTCCAGATAACACAAACTATTCTTGGGCACAGACAGAATCCAGGACATGTTTGCTGGAAGAATTCTGGTGCCCAGTTGTTGACTGGATGTGCTAAATGTGCTTCTAAAAAAGAATAGTAATAAAATGCAACTCAAAAGGTGCAACCAACTTCAGTAACTTGGGGCTTTACTTGTCCTGCTCCCAGTTCTGTGTGTTTTCTTACTCCTGTGCCTTCACTTTAATAGTCTCACTTCTGCTACATTGCAAGAAGTTAAAACAAAATCAAAACAAACAAACAAAAAAAAAACAAACCCAAAACAAACCCAAAACCACAAACAAAACCCCTCCCAAAAAACAAAAGGCCCCAAGCCCCCTGATTCATAGAATCATAGAATCAGAGAATAGTTAGGGCTGGAAAGGACTTTAAGATCATCTAGTTCCAAACCCCCTGCCATGGGCAGGGACACCTTGCATTAGACCATGTCCCCCAAGGCTCTGTCCAACCTGGACCTGAACACCACCAGGGATGGAGCATTCACAGCTTCCTTGGGCAACCTATTCCAGTGCCTCACCACCCTTACAGTAAAGAACTTCCTCCTTATATCCAATCTAAACTTCCCCTGTTTAAGTTTTAATCCATTACCCCTTGTCCTATCACTACAGTCCCTAATGAAGACTCCATCCCCAGCATCCCTATATGCCCCCTTCAGATACTGGAAGGCTGCTATGAGGTCTCCACGCAGCCTTCTCCAGGCTGAACAGCCCCAACTTTCTCAGCCTGTCTTCATATGGGAGGTGCTCCAGTCCCCTGACCATCCTCGTGGCCCTCCCCTGGACTTGTTCCAAGAGTTCCATGTCCTTTTTATGTTGGGGACACCAGAACTGCACACAATACTCCAAGTGAGGTCTCACAAGAGCAGAATAAAGGGGCAGGATCTCCTTCGACCTGCTGGTCACGCTGCTTTTGATGCAGCCCAGGATACAGTTGGCTTTCTGGGCTGCAAGCGCACACTGAAGCCGGCTCATGTTCGTTTTCTCATTGACCAGCACCCCCAAGTCCTTCTCCGCAGGGCTGCTCTAAATCTCTTCTCTGCCCAGCCTGTAGCTGTGCCTGGGATTGCTCTGACCCAGGTGTAGGACCTTGCACTTGGCATGGTTAAACTTCATGAGGTTGGCATCAGCCCACTTCACAAGCATGTCAAGGGCCCACTAGATAGCATTCCTAGGCCAAAATTAGACATGCTTGATGAAGCAATAAGCACCTGTGTACTTCCATGTTTTTGATCTAACAATATTTCAGGGGAATTTACCCCATAAGCTCTCATCCTTATGCTTCCTTCTGTTTAGGTTCGCAAAGGCGGCAAGACAGTAGGTGCCCCATTTTCCTAACAGAAACTCATTGAATCAGTTCAAAGCTGAATTCCCCTTTTCGAATATTTCCTTTGTTAAAAGTCCACGCGAGCAGCTTTTCGCTTTTCCGTTTCAGCTTTTCCTCTCATTGTACTGGTAGCAACATCTAGTGGCAAGATTTCCTCATTACAATGCCCTACTTTATGTGGTTCAGCTCCATTTACCTCTGTGTAAGCCTTCCATCTCATAGAATCCCAGACTGGTTTGGCTTGGAAGCGACCTTAAAGCTCATCCAGTCCCAACCTCCTGCCACGGGCCGGGACACCTTCCACTAGACCACGTTGTTCCAAGCAAAATCAAATCATCTCTACTGCCAGACTGACTTTGGAATTTGAAAAGAATTGAACCACAAGGACTTTGATAGTTTTGTTTGTTTGTTTGTTTTTAAGGAGTATTACTGACAGCCCTACTAATATATTTTACTACACAAGAAAAACAAAATAACAATACCAAACAGACTCAGTTTGCTGAAATAACAAAACCAAATCTGCTGGTTTTCTTAGTTGAAGGAAGCATCTCCTGTAGAAACCAAGCTGGAATCCTACCACCAGCAGTTGTGTAGGACAACATTTGCATATGTAAGACCATGATTTCTAGATTAAACTGGCTGACTGGGATCTTTCTTCTCTACTAGGAACTGGTGTCAGATCTGCAAGCTGTGAGTCACACTTCAGTGCTTGGGTTTGCTCTTCCAGTAGCCCCTAGTCTTAGAATCACAGAATCACAGCCTATTTTGGGTTTTAAAGCTCATCCAGTTCAACACCCTGCCATGGCAAGGACACCTTCCACTAGACTGGGTTGCTCCAAGCCCATCCATCCAGGCCTTGAACATTGCAAGGGATGGGGCAGCCACAGCTTCTCTGGGAAACCTGTGCCAAGGCCTCACCATCCTCACAGGGAAGAACTTCTGCCTAAGAGCTCATCTCAGTCTCCCCTCTGTCAGGTTAAAGCCATTCATTCCCCTTGTCCTGTCCCTACAGGCCCTTGTCCAAAGCCCCTCTCCGGGTTTCTTGTTTCAGTCCCTTCAGGCACTGGCAGCTGCTCTAAGGTCTCCCCTTAAGGAGCTTTCTCTTCCCCAGGCTGAACCAGCCCAGCTCTCTCAGCCTGTCTTCAGAGCAGAGCTGCTCCAGCCCTCACAGCATCTCTGTGGCCTCCTCTGGACTCTCTCCAACAGCTCCACGTCCCTCTTGTGTTGTTGCCCCAGAGCTGGATGCAGGACTGGGGGGAGGGGGGTGTCTCAATAGTAAACTGTAATCTCTCTCTTGCTATAATCAAGAATTAGCCACCAAAAATAGTCATGTTCTTGCTGGTTTGCATGTGATTTTTTTATCTGATATATCTTGCACATTTACCTGCAGTTGGTTTGATGCTTATTATTAGTAAATATAGCCGTACTGATGGCAGCCAATGCTTTCAAACCTGGCTGGCCGGTTAATGTTTTTCTGCTCCTAGATGAAGGCTGGATTTCAGAGACTTCATTGTATCATATGCATGCGTCTCTACTGCGTGCTGCCTCTGGTTATTGAATGATCTATTCCAAGTTTCACAGAAGCATTAGGCAGAGCCACAGCAGACATGGCGGTGACATACCTGGGATTTCTGGGCATACAATAAACATGGTTGAAGTGATTGGGCATAAACAGTAGGTTTGATTTGGTGAAAGCGTTAAGAAATACTGTGCAGATGCAGAAGATCCTTCAAAACCCACCTACATAACATTTTTGGGTGAAAAGAGAATATATCCAGAACACACATATGGTTGCATGAGCGAAAAAAATTACCAGCAGTTAACCCTGCACTCACCAAGAAAACAGAAGGGTGGGAAACAAGAAAAGCATAGTAAGAATAGAAACGACAGTGGGTACCCCTAGCTGATCTCCCCAACCTCTTCTCTTGCCCTCTCATGTGCTAGTTGGTTGTTACACTGTGTCCAACAACAGTTGAAGAGTTAAGGCCCTGCTATGAAAATCTTGAAGGGTATTCAGGTACTTTATTTTGGAAGCAACTAGTTTTCTAGAGTTCCCCCATCACTGCATTGACATGGGTAAGGGAAATCAAAGTTCAACATTGCTTCTGTGCCTGAACAAGGATTTGAATCCAAATCTTGTGCGTTACTAAATGACTAAGTTACAAAATACCCAGTAGTAGTGATTCTCAGTCTGTTCTTCTACACCATTTTCATACAAATTAGAATCATAGAATCATAGAATAGTTAGGGTTGGAAAGGGCCTTAAGATCATCAAGTTCCAACCCCCCTGCCATGGGCAGGGACACCTCGCTCTAAACCATATTACCTAAGGCCTCGTCCAGCCTGGCCTTGAACACTGCCAGGGGTGGAGCATTCGCAACCTCCCTGGGCAACCTATTCCAGTGCCTCACCACCCTAACAGGAAAGAATTTCCTCCTTATATCCAATCTAAACTTCCCCTGTTTAAGTTTTAACACATTACCCCTTGTCCTATCACTACAGTCCCTAATGAAGAGTCCATCCCCAGCATCCCTATATGCCCCCTTCAGATACTGGAAGGCTGCTATGAGGTCTCCACGCAGCCTTCTCCAGGCTGAACAGCCCCAACTTTCTCAGCCTGTCTTCATATGGGAGGTGCTCCAGTCCCCTGATCATCCTTGTGGCCATCCTCTGGACTTGTTCTAACAGATCCATGTCCTTTTTATGTTGGGGACACCAGAACTGCACACAATACTCCAAGTGAGGTCTCACAAGAGCAGAATAAAGGGGCAGGATCACCTCCTTCGACCTGCTGTTCACGCTCCTCTTGATGCAGCCCAGGATACAGTTGGCTTTCTGGGCTGCAAGTGCACACTGAATCTGGCTCATGTTCACTTTCTCGACCAGCACCCCCAAGTCCTTCTCCGCAGGGCTGCTCTGAATCTCTTCTCTGCCCAGCCTGTAGCTGTGCCTGGGATTGCCCCGACCCAGGTGTAGGACCTTGCACTTGGCATGGTTAAACTTCATGAGGTTGGCATCAGCCCACCTCACAAGCGTGTCAAGATCCCTATGGATGGCATTCCTTCCCTCCAGCGTATCAACCGAACCACACAGCTTGGTGTCACCGGCAAACTTGCTGAGGGCGCACTCAATCCCACTGTCCATGTCACTGACGAAGATGTTAAACAAGACCGGTCCCAACACCAATCCCTGAGGGACAGCACTCGTTACAGGTCTCCAGCCGGACATTGAGCCATTGACCACAACTCTGTGTGCGGCCATCCAGCCAGTTCTTTATCCACCAAGTGGTCCATTCATCAAATTGATGTCTCTCCAATTTAGAGACAAGAATTAATGAATACTAATTGAAACAGAGCCTTTTGAATCAACACACAGATGAATTGTGATTATAATGGAATTGTTTACACCCTAACTTCAGCCAAATAATATTTTGAGGTTTTCTTGCATAAGCTGGCTCTAACATGGAGCAAAGAAAGTAACACTGCCATAAGCTTTGTGCAAAATGTACTTCAAAGGGAACAAATTCAAGGTAAAACACGTAAGTCCAAGTGGAGTTAACCAAGTGGGAGATCTGGCAATGATTTAAAGGCTGACAGAGGGACATGTTGGCTTCTTGGCTGGTGTTCTTGTCTGTAATGCTTTATTAGTTCTGACAATCACATTTTAAAGCAGTGTTGAAAAAGTGGACAGTACAGAGAAAATGATAGAAGATAGGAATTTATGAAACACAACTTGATTATGGTACAGACATCTTCAAAAAGTTAAATCCACCTATTGAGAAATACTTCTATTCTAGCATAGAAAGCCAAAAACCCTGCTCAAAGACATGTTCAAGTCAGTACATAGCTGTTAAACGGTAACAGCTAGAACACACTAAGTCTTCAAATCAGGCAAACTTGCTTAAGTCCAATTTGCAGGACTTTGAATTGCAAGTAACATGAAGGCACCTGGATCAAGTTCTGTGGACCAAGCAGAAGAGAGATTAGATAAATGGTTTAATAATCCCTTCAGGACCTAAACCCCATCAGTTGTGTGTCAGGTGCCATTGCTTATCTTCACACCAGAAACTAGAACTGTTGTCTTTTCAGTAAACACCATCTTCAGCATTTGCAGCTACCATTTTAGATACGAGGAAGGTCAACTTCCAGACTGCACATTAAAATCCATGCAGTTTCTCCTCCCAGCGTCCCTGAGGGAATGTTTTGATTCCTGATAAAGTCCCAAAGAAACATTAGGGCTTTTGACAGACCTAGCAGTGAGAAATTTAAGTTTTCATGGGAAGAGTCTTTGAGACTGAAGGTGAAATTCCCACTATCTTAAGACAGCAGTCTGTGTCTTCTAAAGATGGGAGTCTGTAATTTAGGTCTGGACTGTATCTATTAGTTAACACAGACATCTCACAAGCAGTATGTGTGCTAAGCCACTGAACAAGTGCTAATGATACACTGACTTTTAATGATGCATAGATTATTATGGCTGTTAGAACACTGTCATTCTGGGTGCACATAGCACATGCCATGCTTGGACCCAACCTTCAAAATTTCTATAGCTCTGCACACTGGCAGCATTAACAGTCCGGATTTTTTTTTTTTTTTTCATGGGGCCCCTCTTCACAATAGCTTTAGGGAAGAAGGGTTTATGTTTTCAGAACAAGTTTATGGTAGAGACTTCAGAAGGATTCATACAATGGTTTATGTTGGAAGGGACCCTAAAGCTCATCGAGTTCGATCCCATGGGCAGGGACACCTTCCACTAAACCAGGTTGCTTCAAGCCCTGTCCAACCTGGCCTTGAGCACTGCCAGGGATGGGGCAGCCACAGCTTCTCTGGACAACCTGTGTCAGGGCCTCAGCACCCTCACAGGGAAGAACTTCTGCCTAAGAGCTCATCTCAATCTCCCCTCTGTCAGGTTAAATCCATTCCCCCTTGTCCTGTCCCTACAGGCCCTTGTCCAAAGCCCCTCTCCAAATTCTTTTAGGCATCTTGTCATCAAGACAGTTTTGACTCCAGTTACTAAGCTGAAGAAGCCTTCATGAAGGCACTGGCATCCAGGGACAGTCCACAAGCCACTACACCACCTCTTCTTTTTAAGAAGTAACTCTTCATAGAAAAAGCTCCCCTGCACACAACTGTGTTGGATCCACACAACACAAAAGCTGAATTTGGGAACACAAGTGCTTTTCGGGCTCACCTGCTGGTTGAAAAGATTCACTCAGCAGCAAAGCATTCCTTACATAAGGAAAAGCCAGCCAGCAACAAAAAAGACAGTACATGCTAATGCTTGAGGTACGCCACTTGCAGATAAACATAAAAAATATATTGTAAGTTTTAAATAAGCTACAAGTTTTTCCAATCAAAAGCTTTATTGACCTTCTTGGCAAATTAATTGAAATTTATGATCTTGGTCTCTCCTTCTTGCCCTTGTACAAGGCCAAGAGAGAAACATTTGCTACTTTGACAACCTTGAAGCGAACTCCAGGAATGTCACCAACAGCATGACCCTTCCGGCCGAAACCAGCAACCAGAACTTCATCGTTCTCCTGCAATCAAAAACACAGTTACAAAGCCATGAACATCAAACCAGTGCCTCATTCTAAAATCGGTTAACATTGAACTCGAGTGACTTTCTAAGGAAAGGGTGGAAATACTGAAGAAATATGAAGATTTACATAAATTAAGGATAATTATCCCCTTCGGTGTTTTGGAAACGCAAACCAAGACAACATCTCTTGATGTTTTCATGTGTCTCTGCAGTTACAGCTTTTAAGATGCACAAGATGCAGCATGGCACTAGCCATCCGCTAAATCTGTCAATTATGCGATTTTATTGTGTGTCCATGTGACATGCACCTTCTTATAGATGACTTCTGGAAAATAACTCACCTCAATGAAGTTCAGGCACCCATCATTGGGAACAAAAGCAGTTATTTTTTTTCCGTTCTTGATCAGCTGGACTCTAACACACTTCCTGATGGCAGAGTTGGGCTGCTTAGCTTCTACACCACTAAAATGGAAGCACAATATATTAACAAAGCATTCATATCACAAACCAGCAGACATTACAGAAGTTACTGCGTTCATCTGTACTAAATGCAAGTTGTATCTGTACTTAAAACCAAAAAATATTAGTTACATTTGTAAATATGGATTAAATACATTTATATACTCAATATATAAACCCCAATTCCTAAGCCAAGTAAAAATTTAAAATTAATCACCTACAGACACACACTAATTCGGTAATTAAAAATCTGGAGGGAGAAATAAAAAAAAAGACAAGCATCTTGAGCATCTTGGAGCCCTGGCAATGTCCCAGTGAAACTTATAAATCATTAAAGGGAAAAAAAAAAAAAGCCAGAAGACAAGTGGATGCGATTTTTAAGACCAGGCACACACACAAATTCCCCCCCCCCCCCCCCGAAGCAAAGTAAGGGGTTGGAACTGGATGAGCTTTAAGGTCCCTTCCAACCTAAACTAGTCTGTGATTCTACAGTAAAAAATAAACACAGCTACGTGTAACAAATAAACCACGTTACAATCTACGGCACAAGCTAAACGTGTCACTACACAGGTTAACGTTACAGTTTTGCGACCGTTCTCAAAGTTCCTCCCTAAAAGGCCTCGGTATCCGGTCACATCGGTGGATGCCGCGTCGCTCTACTTACACTTTCTCCAGGACGATGCCCTTGGCGTGTGAGGCACCGCCGAAGGGGTTGGCCTTCAGCGCCGTGCCCAAATGCGCCTTCTTGTACTGCTTGTCGTGCCACTTCTGGTCGCGGCGGTGGCTGCGGAGCTTCCGGGCGGTGCGGAGACCTCGACACTTCCCTGCACAACGACAGCGGTGAGGGCTGAGTAGCGCGCACCTCACTTAACCCTAGCCAGGCCGGGCCACCCGGCGCTGCCTATGTGGGGACAGCCCTCCACTAGGCCCTGCCGCGCTGTGCAGAGTAATGGCGGCGGCGGCGCGGCTGCACAGCCTAGCGTTACGCGGCGCGGGGCCTGGAGCCAGCAGCAGCTCGCGGGGCAGGGAGGCAGAGCACTGCGAGACCCTCCTCGGTGCCACCACCACGGCCCCCTCGCCTGACCGGTCCCATCCCTGCTGTGCTCGGCCTAGCCTGGTCTGGTCTGGCCTGGCCCAGGCCGGCCTGGCTGTCTGACTTACCCATCCTTCCTCCTTGGCTGCCGAGCGCGAAAGAGACTTCGTTTCCCACGCGGCAGTGACTAGTGCGGCCGTAAGGCCCCTATGCGGGCTGGCTCTGATGCGCCTGACGAAAATTCCCGTCAGGCACAGGGAGGCCCGATCCGGTCCTAACAGGCATTACCACAGGGTGGTGGCATGGTCGGTTCCCGCAGCAGCTGCGGGTGAGGCTCGTCCCGGTTTTACGCAGCTGCTCTGGGCGTTACCGACCTCGCTGTGGAGCGGGCCCGGAAGGAAGCAGCGCCGCGGCGCCCTGAGGAACCGCGAGGTCCGGAGGATGCTGAGCTTGCGGTTGGCTTCACCAAACACAGTTGCCTAACCACCCCAGTGGCCTCCTGTGATGGAGTTACTGTATCAGTGGACAAAGTAAGGACGATAGATGTCTGTCTGGACTGGTGTAAAGCCTTTGGCAGAGTCCCTACCCAGCCTACTTCTGTCTGATCTGAAGAGATACGGATTTGGTGGGTGGACTGTTTGGTGGATGAGGAGTTGGCTGGATGGTCACATCCAGAGGGTAGTGGTCAGTGTCTGGATGGACCAGTGATAAGTGAGGTCCTTCAGGTGTTGTTACTGGGACCAACACTGTTTAATATCTTCAGCAGTGACACAGATAGTGGGATTGAGTGTGTCATCAGCATGTTTGCAGATGACACACAAGACCAAGTGGGTCTGTTTGCAGTGGAGACCATGATTAGTGACATGGGCAGGAACCAGCCCCCCAGAGGGCTATAGGCTGGTGCATGGAAACAGGTTATTTCATTTCGTTACATCAGTGCTTCCAAAATGAACCATTTTTGGTTTGCTGAGCAGATAAATCCACCCAAATCCCACAATTTATTTAAAAACTCACAGTATAATCTGATCTCTGTCACTCCCTGTGGAATCTGATTTCTCTTGTCCTGTAGAGCTGTGAAACAAAAGCTTCAACTAGGAGAGTGAGCTACAGCAATCCGCAGTGTCCGGAGGGGTTGTTGGCCACTACAATCCCCATGCAGCCCTGTCTGTTGGTGTGTGAAGTGCCTTTAGTGTTCCCTTGCGGGACGCTGGCAGCAAGGAGAGCAACAAGGAGTAGGTTGAATTCAAAACAGAAAATTGGGGCTTTGATTGTCTTGTCTGGTACTTCAGAACCTGTGGCTTTCTCTCACTTGAAAGGCAAGTGCTATGTAAAACACTGTTGATTGTAAAATAAACCAGAACCCCTGGCTGCCACATTTTCCAGGGGAATGAACACACACCAGTGTTGGGAACTCTTCCACAGTGGTAGATCTACCGTGTAATGGAGGCTGCGGGTTTTTGTTTGGTTTGTTTTGGTGGGGTTTGCTGTCCCTAAAGATAGACCAAGAATCAGAATCATAGAATCATAGAATCAGCTAGGAAGGAAAGGACCTTTAAATCATTAAGTTCAACCATTTCCCCAGGATTGCCAAGTTCACCACTAATCATGTCCCTGTAGGCCTCGTCTACATGCTTTGTGAATACATACAGGGAAAGAACCTTCATTCTTGATCCAGTCTCCATCCAGAACATTTGCAGTAGTGCCTGAAGCCTGTATGGAGATTTCTCAGGGTAGGATGGCATCCTTTGGGCTTGTTAGGAAGGGTGCAAGGAGTACAAGGGAATCACAGAATCTCAGACTTGTTTGGATTGGAAGGGATCCTAAAGCTCATCCAGTTCCACGCCCTGCATGGGCAGGGACACCTCGCACTAAACCAGGTTGCTCCAAGCCCCGTCCAACAGGCCTTGAGCACTGCCAGGGATGGGGCAGCCACAGCTTCTCTGGGCAACCTGTACCAGGGCCTCAGCACCCTCACAGGGAAGAACTTCTGCCTAAGAGCTCATCTCAATCTCCCCTCTGTCAGGTTAAAGCCATTCCCCTTGTCCTGTCCCTACAGGCCCTTGTCCAACGCTCCTCTCCAGGTTTCTTGTAGCCTCTTTAGGCACTGGCAGCTGGTCTAAGGTCTCCCCTTAAGGAGCCTTTTCTTCTCCAGGCTGAACCAGCCCAGCTCTCTCAGCCTGTCTCCAGAGCAGAGCTTCTCCATCCCTCACAGCATATCTGTGGCTTCCTCTGAACTCTCTCCAACAGCTCCACATCCCTCTTGTGTTGTTGCCCCAGAGCTGGATGCAGGACTGCAGGGGCAGTCTCCCCAGAGCACAGCAGAGGGGGAGAATCCCTCTCTTCGACCTGCTTAATCCTCTGGTTTTGGTGCAGCCCAGCACACACATTATAATGGCAAATATTTACTGTGTTCTTATTAGAATGAATTTCTGAGGCCACTAGCCTTGTCCTAAGAGAAGGAGGCTGTGCTCCATCTGACATGACTTGTGAATCGGCAAGTACTCTAAAGATGAAGGCATGCCTAAATTCATGCATCTCCAGTCATGTGTCACCAGTGGCTGAGGTCTCCTAATGCTCAAATCTCCTCTTTAGGGAATTACAATAGCACTGGTTTGGCTGAAGGAACACCTGTATCAGAGGGGCAGCAAGGAGTCCTGGAATATATAGTGTGTATAACAGGTGTCCCCTTACAGGGACCTGTCCTGGGTTCAGCAGTAGCAGCCATTTTTCTCCTTAGCTGGTGCAGTGCTGTGGTTTTGACTTCCAGCCTGGGAACAGTGCTGATAACACTGATGTTTTTAGTTGTTGCTCTGCCCATCGAGGAGGGGCACAAGAAGCTGTGAGGGAGCAGAGACAGGACACCTGACCCAAACTATCCAAGGGGTATTCCATACCACAGCACGTCATGCCCAGCATAAAAACTGGGGGGCAGTTACCCGGAAGGCTCAGATCGCTGCTCAGGTCGGGCTGGGTATCGGTCGGTGGGTGGTGAGTGGTTGTATTCTCTTCCCTTGTTATTTCCCTTATCATTATTGTTACTGGTGGTAGCAGCAGTGGTTTTGTGTTATACCTTAGTTACCTGACTGTTCTTATCTCAACCTGTGGGAGTCACATTCTTTTGCTTCTCCTTCCTATCCCTCTGGGAGCCAGGGGAAGGGAACAGGGAGGAAGTGAGTAAGTGGCTGCATGGTTCTGAGTTACTGCCTGAGCTTAAACCAGTGACACCGAACGTGGGGCATGAAGGATTGAGATAACAAATCTGACCGGAGTGTGTCTCATTGTATTTGTGACAAGCATTTATTGTTTCAGATTAATAGTCACTGATCACAATGTTGATTTATTTGTTCTTGGAGTTGTTGCATTTGGTCTCAGAGTTTCAGCCATTCAGCATGTTGTATCTTACAGCCAGTATTTGCTGTTTTAGTGTTTATCAGCTGGGGGGCTTGAGCTAAGGTTATTGTTTCGGTGTACTTCATGGTAATAGCATGTAGTACAACAGACTTATTGATCATGAAACCGGGCTGGTATGCATCCTCAGTGTGATCATCACCTCTATACTATGGGAGGCATGTAATGGGAGGTTTTAACAATTACACATCTTTCTTTTTCCTTCCCTCAGGGGGTCAACCTATTGCTGCAGAAAATATATGGACCCTGTCGGAGATCAATATGGTCAGACAAAAGGCATTTATTACAAAGCCTTAACCCCTTATATACTATTTCTTACATGCACTTACAGTGATTTGGCATATTATGATTGGATACATGTCTTGAAGACCCTTAGTGACTAACATATAATTGGTTAAGCACAGGTGTGAGAACTTGACCTCGAAAGCTGCCAACTGTCCACAGTTCTCATTAACTCGGTTAATTCCAGCTTCTTCTTATCTTGCTTGTTTAAGCTTCCCCAGGCCTCTCATGGCCTTGCTGTATCTTTCAGGATTTATGTACCAATTATCCATTCTCCTGTGAGAACACCGTCTCCACAACCTATGGAGAATATATTCCCTCACACCCTCTGCTCCCCACCAGGCTGTTTACAGTGGGAGTAGATTCTGGAAAAGTTAAAGATCTGAATATCCTTTCAGTGCCCTTGGAAGCACCCTGCTGCTTTTGCTGGAAACCAGCTTGTTGCTGAATATGCTGTTTGTGTTTTGCTTGCGGTGTGACCACCCTTAGAAAACCTGATCTTGTCAGGTCTGGAAAGTTGAGCAGGGTCCGGCTGAGGTCTTGTCTAGGGTTAAACCATCAATTTAAGATTACTACCAAGAGATCTTCCCCGAGGCTGGACAGTCATGAGAGTGTGTGGGACAGTATGGGCGAAGACTTAAGCCAGTTTGGAATTTCACTCCTGAACGAATGTGTAATCTGGAAAAATTAGCACACTTAGATGAGGTATGCTGTCATCCTCCAATACCAGAGAGGGAGAACTTGCTACAATGTGCTGGGGCTTGTCTTACACCTATAGGGCCCTGTTCTGTAAGGAGCAGGAAAGAAGATGTCCCCCAATCTGCTGGCAAAGCAACAGACAACACAGCTACTCAAACCCATAGCACAGCAGCTATATCAACCCCGGTGACAAGCACAGCAGCTGCTCAAACCCTGACCATAACAGACAACACAGCTACTCCAGTTCTGAGCACAGCAGCTACACCAGCCCCAGTGACAAGCACAGCAACAATCAAACCCTGACCACGACAGGCAATGCAGCTACACCAACTCCAAGCACAGCAGCTACACCAACCCTGACAACAGATACTGCAGCCACTCCAACTGGGGGGAGTTAGCTGGAAGGCCCAGACTGGTTACTGGTTGGCTGGGAATCAGTTGGGGGTTGGTGAGCAGTTGTATTCTCTTCCCTTGTTATTTCCCTTATCATTATTATTAGTGGCAGCAGCAGTGATTTTGTGTTATACCATAGTTACTGGACTGTTCTTATCTCAACCCATGGGAGTTACATGCTTTCGATTCTCCTCCCCATCCCTCTGGGAGCAAGGGGGTGAGGGGGGAGTGAGCAAGCGACTGCGTGGGTCTGAGTTACTGGCTGGGCTTAAACCACAATGGGATCTTTCACCAAACCATACCCCTGGATCGGAGAGCGATTTGACTGACTTCTTCAGGGAAAGACACCAGCAGCATAAGCGGGACACCTCAGCAGGTCTGCCAACTTTATCTGAATGTGTTATCCACTGCCAGTGACTGCTGGTGTCCACGAAGGACTGATACTGACAGTTTATGGAATAACACTTTTTATTTATATAAAGTTAATGAATTTATTAATATAAAATTGTGAGAAAATAAGGTTTGTGATTGCCGGTGATAGGGAATGTCCGCAAAACCAAGCTTGAAGTGATTTACAATAGCATCTGGCATGAGTTAGTTATTAGATAGTGTGCATAAGATGAAATTCTTACCCAATAGGTGTCCCTATAGGGGAGAAGACAGATTCAGCCTGTGGACTGATCCCAGAAGTTACTATGGAGGCTTTTCTATCTGCCCTCCTCTCTCATTCACTTTTATACTTTTCTTAGCTCTCAGGTGGAGCTTGGGTGACTCCAGTCATACATTCTTTTATTATTGATTGGTGTAAAAATCTCTCGTTTCTCATAAAGGGGGAGTGTCACGAGGATGGAGCCAGGCTCTTCTCAGTGGCAAACAATGAAAGGACAAGGGGTAATGGGTACAAATTGGAGCACAAGAGGTTCCACTTAAACCTGAGAAGAAACTTCTTCTCAGTGAGGGTGACGGAACACTGGAACGGGCTGCCCAGGGAGGTTGTGGAATCTCCTTCTTTGGAGACATTCAAAACCCGCCTGGACACGTTCCTGTGTAACGTTATCTAGGTGTTCCTGCTCCGGCGGGGGGATTGGACTAGATGATCCAGAGAGACCTGGACAGGCTGGAGAGCTGGGCGGGGAATAACTTGATGAAATATAACAAGGGAAAGTGTAGAGTCCTGCATCTGGGCAGGAACAACCCCAGGTTCCAGTAAAGGCTGGGGAACGACCTGTTAGAGAGCAGTGTAGGGGAGAGGGACCTGGGGGTTCTGGTGCACGACAGGGTGACCATGAGCCGACACTGTGCCCTTGTGGCCAAGAAGGCCAATGGCATCCTGGGGTGTATTAGAAGGGGGGTGGTTAGTAGGTCGAGAGAGGTCCTCCTTCCCCTCTACTCTGCCCTGGTGAGACCTCATCTGGAATATTGTGTCCAGTTCTGGGCCCCTCAGTTTAAAAAGGACAGGGACCTGCTGGAGAGAGTCCAGCGCAGGGCAACTAAGATGATTAAGGGAGTGGAGCATCTCCCTTATGAGGAAAGACTGAGGGAGCTGGGTCTCTATAGTTTGGAGAAGAGGAGATTAAGGGGTGACCTTATTAGTGTATATAAATATATAAAGGGGGAGTGTCACGAGGATGGAGCCAGGCTCTTCTCAGTGGCAAACAATGAAAGGACAAGGGGTAATGGGTACAAATTGGAGCACAAGAGGTTCCACTTAAACCTGAGAAGAAACTTCTTCTCAGTGAGGGTGACAGAACACTGGAACAGGCTGCCCAGGGAGGTTGTGGAATCTCCTTCTCTGGAGACATTCAAAACCCGCCTGGACACGTTCCTGTGTAACCTTATCTAGGTGTTCCTGCTCCGGCAGGGGGATTGGACTAGATGATCTTTTGAGGTCCCTTCCAATCTCTAACATACTGTGATACTGTGTGATACTGTGATCTTTTGAGGTCCCTTCCAATCTCTAACATACTGTGATACTGTGATTTAAAGATACAGCCAATAAAAAATACAAAGCGGATGCTCAGCCAGGGATGGTTGTACCTTGGAGGCAGTAACTCTGGGATGGAGGTGTGAGTTAGTATTATAACGAGATTATAATGAGCAAGGGTCCCCTAAGGGAAGTGATTTGGCCAAGATTTGGCCAATGGACATCTTCTCCTGTACTTCCCATTTGACAGCTGCTATGCTGCTTGTCAGCTGCACGGTACCATCAAGTTCCCAGTCCTGCAGGGAGTACAACAGAGCCTGGCCGCGGTGTCTCCACTCCGCTCCACCCTCCATTGCTCCTCTGGGATAGCAGGTTGTGTGGCCCAGGGAACTGTGGTGGAGTAGGTTCTGTGCATTCCAGCTGTCCTGAAAGCGGCAACCTTATTTTGCCTGAAAACGGTTTCTCTAATACTGCAACTTCTGTTAGACCCCAGCTGTCTCTATTTCCCTCCCCCCCCAAGAGTGTTTTTCCCACACTTGGTTGTCTCTACATTTCCTTATCTCATTTTTCAAGCTGGAATTCTCACGTAAGTATCTGGATTCCTCCTTAAATTTTATCGGAACAGTACCACTAAGGACAAACTGTTTGGAGATTATTGTGATTAGTGAATATTCTCTGTATCACTGAAGGAGAAATGAATTAAGATTGTAAATCCCTTTTAATAGTTATGATGCTAAAGCCCCTGTCTTTATCTTATGTCTGGAATGCAACACACAGGATCTCTAAGTCAGTGAAGCAGGGCTTACTGTGTGATCACATCAGCAGACAGCTGATGTTAGCTGCTGAGCAGGAAAGCCATGGGAGCAGTTAAGCTGTGGGAGTATTTGTGCACATAGTGTACATTGTGTATATACATATATGAGCACACTTGAATACTGGTGCCTGCGACTCACCTCTCTTGAGAATGACCCATCCCACACAAAACCTGCCGTATTCACAGTGGTGTTAAATGCACCTTGGTGTCTTGTTCTGACAGTCCAAACCAGGGCACTGTAATTCTGGGGGCTTTTCACAACTGTGGTCTGCTTAGAGTTATCTGTAGGTATGAAATATTAGAGCTTGAAAGCAGGTCACATGCAAACTGAGTTAGTGCTGAAGAAAGGAATGCTTCCAAATCTTTGGCTTCTGTGAAATGGAGGTAATACTCTTACTCGAAGGCATCATAAGACTTCAAAATGCATTTAATTCTTTGTCTGGTTATATATGGAAGGAGAAATTTCAGAGTGATTTGGAAGCCTTCACCTTTCGTTAAGGTTAGGGTTGAGTACAGATAAGAAGTGCTCTTCAGGGTGATTTTATAACCTGGAGAGACCATCTGATTTTATTTCTTTTTCCATTAGCGAGCAGCTCACATCTTGGTCTAATTTCCCCAGAATGTGTAAACTGGAATTCACAAGGACGCTGGAATTAGCTGTCAGTAGGTGTCTGCGTCAGGACAAATCCGAGCACACAAACGATTTCTCTGATGGGGACAAGTGCAGTGATGGAGTGATGAATCCTTCCCTGGATTGGCTGGGTCTGCTGCCCGTCATGCTGCCAGACAGAGCGTGGGTGCTGGACCAGAAGAGCAGATGTGCTGGGTCTGGTGGTTCTGGGCCTCTTCCCCATGGAAAGAAACGCTGCCCTTAGGATCTTCTTGCTTGTTTTGTACATGGGATTTGCAGTGTCTGAGAACGAAATGAATGGCAGGTCAGTAATTGAGTGTGTATCAAACTGTTGGTGGAGTGGAACACATTATTTAAATGTTGTAATTTGGTAATTTGTGCTGCGTGTGAGCAGATTTGATCACAGTTTAGGATGTCAGGGCATGGTTTTAACTTTATTTTCAGGTTTGAAAATGCCTGGGCTAATACAGAAATGAAGTATTTTGAAGTGTACAGTACATTGAAAGTGAAACTATAAAATAATTTTATAAAAAATACTATAAATGGTTTGAAAATTAGTGTTTTATGGGCATCTGTCTTATATATAATTTCATTTTAATGACTCTCACACTGACTTGCAGTGGACTGTGTAAAAAAGGAGTTATAAATAGAGTAACAACAAGGGTGTGAAAACTTTCCAAGAAAGATAGGTGTTAAAATGTTATTCTTGTGTAGAATGAATATTTGAGGCATGAGTTCAATATTTCAAAAAAGTATTTAACTTATGAAATTACTAGAGATTTGGATTTAACATTGTTTATAATGCTGTTTCATTCTGTAATGATATATAAATAGGAAGCCCAAATTACATCAGGGGAAAGAGGATTTTCTAGAGCCTAGCATTACAAAACTGAAAACAGCCTAAACTGTATTAGTTGAATTGTGCCCCAAAGTCTCTAATAACACACAGATCAAATAGGCTGATGAAAGTCACATCTGGCAGTAAAATCTGTGCCTGTAAGGCAAGACTGATATGTGGTGATTTGCTTAAGCTTGTATTAAGAAATCTGGTAGTTGGTTACTGATAAATACTACAATATGTTTTCCTTTAAATAGCTTACTTGCTGTTCTCCTCTGCTAGTTTTCAGATTTGTTAGTGTCTTCTTGGTATAATTGCACTTTTTTTGCGATCAGATTAGAATCCAAGTGGTGGAGCATTCATCACCTTTCAGCAGAACATTGTTTATAGTGCCTTTGAAGGTTAACATGTTATTTTCCAATTTAATGGTTCATAAATCAAGTGAAAATAGTTCAGCAGCCAGTGAGGTAATCTGTAGCTGGCCAATGACAGTATTAAAGTGATAATTCTGTAGTAAGTGAAATACTGCAGTAGAGTACACTCTGCCATCTGATGCGGTGTGTCAGGGCAGCAATATAAAGAGTAAAAGTGTGAATGTGGCATGTGAATGTGACAGTGAATATGGCTTCATTTAACCTGCTGACATGGAAACTCTTTGTGGCCTCTGCACCCAGCATTGATCGAGTGCACTTGGTCACTGTTGTTATAAATTGAGACCACAACGGATCATAATCCAATTAAAATTTTATTAATTATAGCAAGTAGAATATGAGCAAAAACAGCGCTGGACGACAGGGGAGTCCGCGCTCCACCAACTGCTGTGCTGATCAGTTCAAACAGCCCCCTTTTTATACATCTTTACTTCCGTGTTCATGAGGTAGTGGAGGTACTCTGCGCATGCTTCAGTTGTTGTTAGGGGGTCGTTTTCTGCCTCCTGGTGGTCGTTGAGGCCGAAGTAAGAAATCTTCCTCTTTTGACCCCTCTACTCCTATGTCCTTATATGGAGTGGTTTGTCTTATTTCTGCCAGTTCCTGGAACATCTTGCAGTTATCTTATGTTAGCATAAGCGGTCTCTGGTTTAGTTGGTGTAAGCGTTTGCGGTTATCTTATCTTGCGTAAGCTGTGTCCGGTGGCTATTTGCATAAGCGGTTTCATATCTTTTTGTTGCCTAACCTTTTTTTTGGGCTTAACATATATCTTAATAAACAATATCCTAGTTTATAGTTTCTCACAATCCCCCCTTTTTCTCTTTATCCTATTATTGTTTATTAGACGCTGCTTTCATTCTCGGCACTGCAAGCAAACCTTTTTCCACAATCCCAACATTTACAATAACACTCACAAGGTAATACCTCACAATTACAATAGGCGTAGCCCCCACGTGGCATAACACATTCACAACAATCTTCATTCTCATCAATAGATACACTCTTATATTTTGCCCCAGACCTCGTAGTTAAAATAAGCAGTTTAGCTATGTCAAACCGTTCTCTAATAAAGTGTAAAATATAGCGTAATATACAAGGCCCAAATATAAGTCCCAGAATCAACATAACAAGCGGTCCTGCTAAAGCAGACAACAAAGTGGTTAGCCAAGGTGAAATATTAAACCAATTTTCATACCATGACCTGCCCGCCTCACGATCTTTCTTATGTTGATCTAACCTTTTCCGGAGTTCAGACATAGTGTCCTGGACTACTCCCATATGGTCAGCAAAAGAGCAACATTCTTCATTGAGAGCTACACATAACCCTCCTTCCTTTAGGAACAATAGATCTAATCCTCTTCTATTTTGCAGTACTACTTCTGATAAAGACTTTACTGAAGTGGCTAAATTTTGGATAGATTGTTCTATTTTTGCTAAATCCTCATCTACAGCCATCTGTAAACTTTGTAATTCCTGACCTTTTACTAGGGAGGCTATGCCTGTACCTGCTCCAACTCCGCCCGCTATCAGCAATGTAGCTAAGGTTACCACTGTAATTGGCTCTCGTTTTTGTCTATTCAGGTCTCCTTCAAAGTGGCGTAACACCTCCTCAGAGGTGTGATAGATCAGACGAGGAACAATAATCACCTGTACGCAAAACAGATTGATTAAACACTTTTAGGGATAGACAAGGCATTACTCCGATGTCTGAGCAAACCCATTTAGCTCCTGGTGTCGGGATAGCCCATTTATCATTTTTATTCTTGTGTTTCTCTATAGTGTGTTTCTCTATAGTGACTGCTCGGTTGCACAAAGGCTGATACTTTTTGGGCACTGTACCTATACATTTTCCTTGACCTGTTACTAATTGAATAGTAATTCCTTGCGTATGGTTCCTCTGGTCATTCCATGGGCATTCTCGTGGGCTTGAACCATTAGACCATTGAATCCTACCTGGTTTTCCAATTGCCTCAAAATATGGTGGTTTAACATTATAACCAACATTCTTCAGTTAAATTTGGTTTGCTTTCATTAAGGGCACGATAAGAGGCTTGCATTAGATTCCATAAGGGGTCTTTGGATTCTGACAACTCTAGATCGCTGGATATAATGTCATTAGTTGTTTCCGAAAGGGAGTTTGGAGAAGTGGTTGCGACACTTGCGGGGACAACCTTTTCTTCAGAGAAAGTGGGTGGATTCAGGACCAGATTTGGTCCTACTGGTAGGGGATCGTGGGGCATCGATTTTTTCATTATTCGAAAAATTCCTCCTCTGTCTGCACCTGTTTCCCAATATCTAATTCCCCAATATTTCCCTGCCAGCCAAAAGTCCTGAGCAGGATTTTTTATAGTTATATTGATGCCCACACAAGGATTCGGTTTACTTAAGCAATGACCCCACCGGTCTCTGTGTAATTTAGGTCTCTTGCATCTTTCCGGTGACCACTTTATTTCTAGATATTGGTCTCCAGGTGCGGACCACTCAGAGGCCCATGTTTCGCACCCCCAATATGCACAGTAATAATGACCTGGAGAGTTACAGTATACTTTACCAGGGTTTGATGCTGGACATATATAAATTGGTTTACATATATCTGCCTCATATTTACGATCTTCTTCAGTAATTAGGTCATGCAAACTCACATTGAAACTAATTGGGCCCAGTGTAGCTTGTGCTTGGATTGGATTA